>NW_019229590.1:0-3420 GCF_002742605.1 Olea europaea var. sylvestris
TTGGATTGTTGGCGTACGAGGAATTGAGCGTAACTTTTGCACACGGTGTCCGTTTTGGGCCCATAAGTACTTTTTGGAACTGTTGCGACCGTTTTGAATTGAACTCACAACTTCATCGTCACGTACGAGGGATTTTGGCCATAATTTGAAAGAATGAGCACTTGCATATTTGGAACGCTTGGATTGGCGGCGTACGAAGAATTGAGCGTAACTTTTGCACAGGTGTCCGTTTTAAGCCCATAAGTACTTTTTTGAAATGTAGCGACCGTTTTGGATTGAATACACAACTTCATCGTGACGTACGAGGGATTTTGGCCAATTTTCGAAAGAATGAGTACTTGCATATTTAGAATGCTTGGAGTGTCGGCGTACGAAGAATTGAGCGTAACTTTTGCACAGTGTGTCGTTTTTGGGTCCACAAGAACTTTTTGGAACTGTAGCGACCGTTTTGGATTGAACTCACAACTTCGTCATGGCCAATGAGGGATTTTGGCCATTTTTCAAAAGAATGAGCGTTTGTGTATTTAGAACGCTTGGAAAGTTGGCGGACGAAGAGTTGAGCGTAACTGTTGCACACGGTGACCGTTTTGGGCCCATAAGAACTTTTTGGAAATGTAGCGACCGTTTTGGATTGAACTCACCACTTCATCGTGACGTACGAGGGATTTTGGCGATTTTTCGAAAGAATGAGCACTTACATATTTGGAACGCTTGGATTGTCGGCGTACGAAAAATTGAGCGTAACTTTTGCACACGGTGTCCGTTTTGGGCCCATAGGAACTTTTGGAAATGTAGCGATCGTTTTGGATTAAACACACAACTTCATCGTGATGTACGAGGGATTTTGGCCATTTTTCGAAAGAATGAGCGCTTGCATATTTAGGACGCTTTGAGAGTTTGCGGACAAAGAATTGAGCATAACTTTTGCACACGGTATCTGTTTTGGGCCCACAAGAACTTTTTGGAAATGTAGCGACCGTTTTGGATTCATCTCACCACTTCATCTTGACGTAAGAGGGATATCGGCCATTTTTCGAAAGAATGAGCACTTGCATATTTGGAACGCTTGGATTGTCGGCGTACGAAGAATTGAGCGTAACTTTTGCACACGGTGTCAGTTTGGGCCCATAAGTACATTTTGGAAATGTAGCGACCGTTTTGGATTGAACTCAAAACTTCATCGTGACGTAGGAGGGATTTTGCCATTTTTCGAAAGAATGAGCACTTGGATATTTAGAACGCTTGGAGAGTCGGAGGACAAAGAATTGAGCGTAACTTTTGCACACGGTGTCCGTTTTGGGTCCACAAGAACTTTTTGGAATTGTATCGACCGTTTTGGATTGAACTCACAACTTCATCATGGCCAATGAGGGATTTTGGCCATTTTTCAAAAGAATGAGCGTTTGTATATTTAGAACGCTTGGAGAGTCGGCGGACGAAGAGTTGAGCGTAACTGTTGCACACGGTGACCTTTTTGGGCCCATAAGAACTTTTTGGAAATGTAGCGACCGTTTTGTATAGAACTCACCACTTCATCATGACGTACGAGGGATTTTGGCGATTTTTCGAAAGAATTAGCACTTACATATTTGGAACGCTTGGATTGTCGGCGTACGAAAAATTGAGCATAACTTTTGCACACGGTGTCCGTTTTAGGCCCATAAGTACTTTTTGGAAATGTAGCGATCGTTTTGGATTAAACACACAACTTCATCGTGATGTATGAGGGATTTTGGCCATTTTTCGAAGGAATGAGCACTTGCATATTTAGGACGCTTTGAGAGTCTGCGGACGAAGAATTGAGCGTAACTTTTGCGGACGGTGTCCGTTTTGGGCCCACAGGAACTTTTTGGAAATGTAGCGACCGTTTTGGATTGAACTCGCAACTTCATCGTGACGTACGAGGGATTTTGGCCATTTTTCGAAAGAATGAGCACTTGCATATTTAGGACGCTTTGAGAGTCTGCGGACGAAGAATTGAGCGTAACTTTTGCACACGGAGTCCGTTTTGGGCCCATAAGTACTTTTTGGAAATGTAGCGACCGTTTTGGATTGAACTCGCAACTTCATCGTGACGTACGAGGGATTTTGGCCATTTTTCGAAAGAATGAGCACTTGCAAATTTAGAACGCTTGGAGAGTCGGAGCACGAAGAATTGAGCGTAACTTTTGCACACGGTGTCCGTTTTGGGCCCACAAGAACTTTTTGGAAATGTAGCGACCGTTTTGGATTCATCTCACCACTTCATCTTGACGTAAGAGGGATTTCAGCCATTTTTCGAAAGAATGAGCACTTGCATATTTAGGACGCTTGGAGAGTCCGCGGACTAAGAATCGAGCGTAACTTTGGCACACGGTGTCCGTTTTGGGCCCACAAGAACTTTTTGAAAATGTAGCAATCATTTTGGATTGAACTCACAACTTCGTCGTGTCGTATGAGGGATTTTGGCCATTTTTCGAAAGAATGAGCACTTGCATATTTAGGACGCTTGGAGAGTCCGCGGACTAAGAATCGAGCGTAACTTTGGCACACGGTGTCCGTTTTGGGCCCACAAGAACTTTTTGAAAATGTAGCAATCATTTTGGATTGAACTCACAACTTCGTCGTGTCGTATGAGGGATTTTGGCCATTTTTCGAAATAATGAGCGCTTGTATATTTAGAACGCTTGGAGAGTCGGCCGATGAAGTATTGAGCGTAACTTTTGCACACGGTGTCCGTTTTGGGCCCATAAGAACTTTTTGGAAATGTAGCGGCCGTTTTGGATTGAACTCACCACTTCGTCGTGATGTACGAGGGATTTTGGCGATTTTTCGAAAGAATGAGCACTTTTATATTTAGAACGCCTGGAGAGTCGGGGGACGAAGAATTGAGCGTAACTTTTGCACACGGTGTCCGTTTTGGGCCCATAAGTACTTTATGGAAATGTAGCGACCGTTTCAGATTGAACACACAACTTTATCGTGACGTACGATGTATTTTGGCCATTTTTTGAAGGAATGAGCCCTTGCACATTTAGAATGCTTGGAGAGTCCGCGGACAAAGAATTGAGCGTAACTTTTGCACACGGTGTCCATTTTGGGCCCACAAGAACTTTTTGGAAATGTAACGATCGTTTTGGATTAAACTCACCACTTCATCTTGATGTAAGAGGGATTTCGGCCATTTTTCGAAAGAATGAGCACTTGCATATTTGGAACGCTTGGATTGTCGGCGCACGAAGAATTGAGCGTAACTTTTGCACACGGTGTCCATTTTGGGCCCATAAGTACTTTTTAGAAATGTAGCGACCGTTTTGGATTGAACTAACAACTTCATCGAGACGTACGAGGGATTTTTGCCATTTTTTGAAAGAATGAGCACTTGCATATTTGGAACGCTTGGATTGTCGGCGTACGAAGAATTTAGCGTAACTTTTGCAC
>NW_019229591.1:0-3420 GCF_002742605.1 Olea europaea var. sylvestris
TGAAATCAAAAACTACTTTTCATTGGCTCGATTCCAATCGAATTAGACTAGCATTACACAAAAAACTAACAAACCCGATGTTAACATGAAATCAAAAACAACTTTTCATTGGCTTGATACCAATCGAATTAGAATAGCAATTTCGGAAAATGATCGAATCCGATGTTATCAAGAAATCAAAAACAACCTTTCATTGGCTCGACTCCAATCCGATTGGACTAGCAATTTCCGAAAATGATCAAATTCGAAGTTATCATGAAATCAAAACCACTTTTCATTGGCTCGATTCCAATTGAATTAGACTAGCAATTCACCAAAAATGAACAAACCTAATGCTATCATCAAATCAAAAACCCCTTTTCATTTGCTCGATTCCAATCGAATTATGAAATCGAAAACCACTTTTCATTTGCTCGATGCCAATCGAATTAGACTAGCAATTGGCCGAAAACAATCAAACCCGAAGTTATCTTTAAATCGAAAACCACTTTTCATTGGCACGATTCCAATCGAATTAGACTAGCAATTTTTCGAAAACGATCAAACTTGAAGTTATCATGAAATCGAAAGCCACTTTTCATTGTCTCGAATCCAATCGAAATAGATTAGCAATTCGCCGAAATTGATCAAACCCAAACTTATCATGAAATAAAAAACCACTTTTCATTGGCTCGATTCCAATCGAATTGGACTAGCAATTTTCGAAAATGATCAAATTCGAAGTTATCATGAAATCAAAACCACTTTTCATTGGCTCGATTCCAATTGAATTAGACAAGCAATTCACCAAAAATGAACAAACCCGATGTTAACATCAAATCAAAAACCCCTTTTCATTGGCTCGATTCCAATTGAATTATGAAATCGAAAACCACTTTTCATTTGCTCGATGCCAGTCGAATTAGACTAGCAATTTGCCGAAAACAATCAAACCCAAAGTTATCCCGAAATCGAAAACCACTTTTCATTGGCTCGATTCCAATCGAATTAGACTAGCAATTTTTCGAAAACAATCAAACCTGACGTTATCATGAAATCGAAAGCCACTTTTCATTGGCTCGAATCCAATCGAAATAGATTAGCAATTCGCCGAAAATGATCAAACCCGAAGTTATCTGAAATAAAAAACCACTTTTCATTGGTTGGATTCCAATCAAATTAGACTTGCAATTAGCCGAAAAGGAACAAACCCGAAGTTATCATGAAATCAAAAACCACTTTTCATTGGCTCGATTCCAATCGAATTAGACTATCAATTCGTCAAAAACGAACAAACCCGAAGTTATCATGAAATCAAAAACTACTTTTCATTGGCTTGATTCCAATCAAATTAGACCAGCACTACGTGGAAAATAAACAAACTAGAAGTTATCATGAAATCAAAAACCACTTTTCATTGGTTCGATTCCAATCGAATTTGACTAGCAATTTGCCAAAGACAAACAACCTGATGTTATTAAGAAATCGTAAGCCACTTTTCATTGCTTAGTTCCAACAGAATTGGTCTAGCAATTCATCGAAAATGATCAAATCCGAATTTATAATGAAATCAAAAACCACTTTCAATTTGATCGATTCCAATCGAATTAGACTAGCATTTCGCCAAAAATGAACAAACACAAAGTTATCAAGAAATCAAAAACTACTTTTCATTGATTCGATTCGAATCGAATTAGACTAGCATTTCGCCAAAATCAAACAAACCCGAAGTCATCGTGAAATCAAAAACTACTTTTCATTGGCTCGATTCCAATCGAATTAGACGAGCAATTCCCCAAAAATGAAGAAACCCGAAGTTATCATGAAATCATAAACTAATTTTCATTGGCTCGATTCCAATCGAATTAGACTAGCTTTACACAAAAAAAGAACAAACCCGAAGTTATCATGAAATCAAAAACCACTTTTCATTGGCTCGATTCCAATCGAATTAGGCTAGCAATTTGTCGAAAACGATCAAACCCGAAGTTATCATGAAATCGAAAGCCACTTTTCATTGGCTCGAATCCAATCAAAATAGATTTGCAATTCGCCGAAAATGATCAAACCCGAAGATATCATGAAATAAAAAACCACTTTTCATTGGCTAGATTCCAATCGAATTAGACTAGCAATTAGCCGAAAATGAACAAACCCGAAGTTATCATGAAGTCAAAAATCACTTTTCATTGGCTCCATTCCAATCGAGTTAGACTAGCAATTCGTCAAAAATGAACAAACCCAAAGATATCATGAAATCAAAATCTACTTTTCATTGGCTCATTTCCAATCGAATTAGACTAGCAATTAGTAGAAAAAGAACAAACTCGAAGTTATCAAGAAATCAAAAACCACTTTTCATCGGCACGATTCCAATTAAATTAGACTAGCAATTCGCCAAAAATAAACAAACCCGAAGTCGTCAAAAAATCAAAACCCACTTTTCATTGGCTCGATTCCAAAAGAATTGGACAAGCAATTTGCCGAAAATGATCAAGCCCGAAGTTATCATGAAATCAAAAACCACTTTTGATTGGCTCGATTCCAATTGAATTAGACTTGCAACTCAACAAAAATGAACAAACCCGAAATTACCATGTAGTCAAAAACCACTTTTCATTAGCTCGATTCAAATTGAATTACGAAATCGAAAACCACTTTTCATTTGCTCGATTCCAATCGACTTAGACTAGGAATTTGCCGAAAACAATCCAACCCGAAGTTCTCATTAAATCGAAAACTACTTTTCATCGGCTCGATTCCAATCGAATTAGACTAGCAATTTTTTGAAAACCATCAAACCCGAAGTAATCGTGAAATCAAAAGTCACTTTTCATTAGCTCAGATCCAATCGAAATAGATTAGCGATTCGTCGAAAATGATCAAAACCGAAGTTATCATGAACTAAAAAAACCACTTTTCATTGGCTGGATTCCAATCGAATTAGACTAACAATTAGTCGAAAATGAATAAACCCGAAGTTATCATGAAATCAAAAACCACTTTTCATTGGCTCGATTCCAATCGAATTAGACTAGCAATTCGTCAAAAATGAACAAACCCAAAGTTTTCATGAAATCAAAAACTATTTTTCATTGGCTCGACTCCAATCGAATTAGACTAGCATTACGCAAAAAAACGAAAAAACCCAAAGTTATCTTGAAATCAAAAACCATTTTTCATTGGCTCGATTCCAATCGAACTAGACTAGCAATTTGCCAAAGACGAACAAACCCGATGCTATCATGAAATCGAAAGCCACTTTTCATTGGCGCAATTCCAATAGAATTGGACTAGCAATTCGTCGAAAATGATCAAACCCGAATTTATCATGAAATAAAAAACCACTTATCATATGCTCGATTCCAATCGAATTAGACTAGCATTTCGCCAAAAATGAACAAACCCGAAGTTATCATGAAATCGAAAACCACTTTTCAT
>NW_019229592.1:0-3420 GCF_002742605.1 Olea europaea var. sylvestris
CATATAACTAATGCATGAGGTGTTTTGGATTTAAGAAAATGAAACCATGCAGCCCACACGTGTTGAATTTCTTGAAGTGTCACTCATAATTAATCATTTTTCTCACCTATAAATAGAAATGTTGCTGCCTTTTATTTTATTTGCATGAAAAACAGCTTATCACTTGTTTAAAAAGGGCAGAAAACGTGAGGGAAGAAGAGGACCAGCCTAGCGTTTCTCAATTCATTTTTCAACCAAGATTTCTTCAAGTTTTATTGTAAGATATTTTCTACGCTTAAGTGGTAGGATTTCATGGTAGTATTTATGCTTAAGTTATGCATGAAAACCATAATATGAAAGACGTGGACAAGTCCACAAAGTTAGATATCTATTTATGCCTTAAGACAAGTCCGAAGGGCACCGGCAAGCCGGAATGTGCAAGTATGTGTTTGAATGCTTTCTTTTGTGCAGTATTAACATGTTAAATCCAAGCATGGTATCTTACTGAGTATTCTTTATACTCATAGTATTTCATATTAAATTTTCAGATTCATAATTGTGGAGTTGGTGGAAGTCAGTCGGCAAAATCGATGATGGATCAAGGACAAAATTATTTTACATTGAAGTTTCTATTTTGTATGTTTTGTTTGACTGCTTTCCATATGTTTTGCTTTTGTTATTATATAAAAACATGTATAAGACATGACGTAATATGGTACTGGAAGTAAATTATGTAATTATATCTATCATGTTATGTTAAGAGACGTTTTGTTTTTGTTTTTACTTTCCCTTGCAAGTGATAAAAAGGCAGAAACGGGATAGTTTTTTGGGTCAAATTCAACATGTTATTTTTGACTTCATAAAAGTCCATTTGAGACTCTGAAAATATTTCTACGTTCCTCATTGAGTTTTCTTAATATGGGCACAAGAATCACTCAATTTGGATATCTGTAGCCTGAGATATGTATTTTTAAACGTTGAAGGGTCAAATCTGAAATTTCTGTGCAATACCTCACTGTTTTCAGTAAAATGCCCATATTATATGATCTTGGAATTTTTTTTCTATATTTTAACCTAGAAAACTACTTGAAAATATCTTTCCAATGTCATAAATTTCATAGAAAATGGAGTTGGGATGAATTTTTTAAAAATAATTGGACTTGCTGCCCCAACTAACCGTGGCAGTGCAGAGTCCGTAAATGTAAAGTATAATTTTGTCGACATGCGCCTCTGCTAGCCATTAAAATTTTATGAGAGATATTTTACCAAGTTGAAAATAAGTTTCTAACATTTAATACTTTCTTTTAAAAGTATTTACATGTAATGAAGGCTGCAGTTTTTATGTTTAGTACGTGACGCTCGAAGCTTAAGTTTGGAGCGTCACAACACTCTCGCTTCTTGACCTCTCATTTGTTCGAATTTGAGAGAGAGTGTAATATCATGTATTATTACAAAGTTGTATGATGGCCCTTTCTGTCCTTTGCTTTCTTCTTGATTTTTATATGCCTGGGAAGTCAAATTTGATTTCATTTTCTTTAGTTTGACTTATAGAGCTTAAGCCCCTCTTTTCCAGTCAATGAAGATTCTTATTCTCCCAAAACCTTTCTTAGCTATCAGAGATAATATAAGATGGAGTGATGATGATGGCACATGAATCAGATCGATGTGAATTTGACACTTCATGCATCCCCTGATGAATTTATTAGAATCTTGATCCGTCATATCCTTTTGGAATGATCTTTCTAGCAAGCATCTGGCTGTTGACATGTCCTCCGCATACGTAGGAGCACCCTGTAGCTTTCTTCACTTCCTTTGATCAAAGATATTTTGAGTCTAAGTTGACCGATAAGCCCTTCATTATTATTAGATAGATAGAAAAGGTTGGAGAGGAACGGTGCTAGAGGTCTCATCCCAGCATTCATTATCCCCTTCCCAACGCCATACTTAGTAGCCATAGCTTTGTTACACTGCCCACTACTACTTTAGCCTCCGTTCAGTTCTCCCTATATTTATTGAGTTCGACCAGTTGTAAATAGTAGTAGAGATATGTTCGCATCATGACCTTTTGTTCTGGATCAATGAATACAGAATCAACTATCGGATTCTCATTCGTTACAACTTGCTTTGCTCTGGAGGAAGCTTCCTGAGTCAGACCAAATTCGACCATCAAATCGTTTGAATGGAATGTATTTATTAGGAAAGCGGTTGTTCAGTAAAAAAAAGAGCTCAACAAAGTCACTCCTTGAACAAGAGCCAGAGAATCTTTCACAATTCTGTCCAATTGTATTATGTAATCTTGTGTACAAAGTCGTGACGAAGCTTATTTCTAATCGATTGAAACCTTTGATTAAGGGTCGACCCTACTCAAGCTAGTTTTGTCCCTGGAAGGCACCCTTGGGGGAATTTCATCATTCTTCAAGAAGTGATCCATTTTATGAAGAAGAATCAGGGAAAGAAGGCTTTCATTGCAGTCAAAGTTGATCTTGAAAAGGCTTACGATCGAATGGACGGGGAGTTTCTCAAGAGAATTATGTTTGAGCTCAAAATTCCTGAAGCTTGGCTAAATCTTATAATGAACTCTGTGTCCACTCTAGTTCTATGCCTTTTATGGAATGGTGAGAAAATGGAATCTTTCCAACCTACGTGGAGGGCTCTGACAAGGTGACTCGGTTGAAGAATAATTAATTTATTGTCGGTTAATCAGCTTTGCGTTGATAACAATTGTTTCCTCGAATTTACTACTCAAGGTTTTTTTAAGGATATTCAGACAAAAGCCACTCTTCTCAAGTGTGACACGACTGGCTCTTTCTATCCAATTCATCCCTCGTAAAAGTCTTCCATATCTCATGCTTTATTTACTTCTACATTAGACCCTTCACTTTGGCACAACGCCTTGGTCACCTTGGAAAACAAGTGCTTGATGTGCTGTCTAAGAGAGTGGTATAGTCACTACACATTGTTAGCTATCCCCAGTGCATACCAGCTTCCTTAATCAGAATCCATCCCAATCTTTCTGAAGAAAGTCTTCGAGTGGTGAAAGCTGAAAGATAAACTTCGAATAGTACGATCTCTCTCTTATATCCCACCTCTATCTGTCCCTGGTTGTTCACAGGTGAATAAGAAACTGGTAATCCAAGTCAGAAGTCCTCAACAGGTAACTGTCCTTACCTCATCACTAAATATAGATTCTATGGCCACATTGTGAGCGAATCAAGTTAGAACGACTCTGTTACTCAAGATCGAATAAAATGTGATTTCAGTAATGCCAGTAGAATTTGTTTTGGTCAATCAGCAAGTAAATTTCTTCTTGCCTGCTTTGTCTCTACTTGAAAGCTTTCGTGCTCAAGTGAACGGACAGGGATAAAAAATTCAAAGTCAACAAAGTGGAATGCATCATCCGAATTGAGGCAGAAGGCATGGAGAAAGAAAGAGGTAATTGCT
>NW_019229593.1:0-3418 GCF_002742605.1 Olea europaea var. sylvestris
GAAAACGATCAAACCCGAAGTTATCATGAAATCAAAAACCACTTTTCATTGGCTCGATTCCAATCTAATTAGACTAGTAATTCACCAAAAATGATCAAACCCGAAGTTATCATGAAATCTAAAACCACTTTCATTGGCTCGATTCCAATCGAATTAGACTAGCATTTCTCCAAAAAAGAACAAACCCGAAGTTATCATGAAATCGAAAGCCACTTTTCAATGGCTCGATTCCAATCTAATTATATCGGCAATTCGTCAAAATGATCAAACCCGAAATTATCATGAAATCAAAAACCACTTTTCATTGGCTCGGTTCCAATCAAATTAGACTAGCAATTTTTAAAAACGATAAAGTCTGAAGTTATCATGAAATCAAAAACTACTTTTCATTGGCTAGATTCCAATCGAATTAGACTAGAAATTTGTCAAAGACAAGCAAACCCGATGTTATCATGAAATCAAAAACCAGTTTTCATCGGCTCGATTCCAATCGAATCAGACCAGTATTTCGCCTAAAATGAACTAACCCGAAGTTATCATGAAATCAAAACCTCTTTTTATTGGCTCGATTCCAATCGAATTAGACTAGCAATTTTCAAAAAATGATCAAACCCGAAGTTATCATGAATTCAAATCAACTTTTCATTGGCTCGATTCCAATCGAGTTAGACTAGTATTTTGCTAAAAACGAACGAACCTGAAGTTATCATGAAATCAAAAACCACTTTTCATGGCTTGATTCCAATCGAATTAGACTAGCAATTTGTCAAAGATGAGCAAACCCGATGTTATCATGAAATCGAAAACCAATTTACATTGGCTCGATTCCAATCGAATTAGACTAGCATTTCTCCAAAAGCGAACAAACCCGAAGTTGTCATGAAATCGAAAGCCACTTTAAATTGGCTCGATTCCAATTTAATTAGACTAGCAATTCCCCAGAAACAAACAAACCCAAAGTTATCATGAAATCCAAACCACTTTTCATTAGCTCGATTCCAATCGAATTAGACTAACAATTCATTGAAAACGATCAAACTTGAAGTTATCTTGAAATCAAAAACCACTTTTCATTGGCTCGATTCCAATCTAATTAGTCTAGTAATTCGCCAAAAATGATTAAACCTGAAGTTATCATGAAAGCTAAAACCACTTTTCGTTGGCTCGATTCCAATCGAATTAGACTAGCATTTCTCCAAAAATGAACAAACCCGAAGTTATCATGAAATCGAAAGCCACTTTTTAATGGCTCGATTTAAATCTAATTAGATTGGCAATTCGTCGAAAATGATCAAACCCGAAGTTATCGTGAAATCAAAAACCACTTTTCATTGGCTCGGTTACAATCGAATTAGACTAGCAATTTTCAAAAACAATAAAGTCCGAAGTTATCATGAAATCAATAACTACTTTTCGTTGGCTCGATTCCAATCGAATTAGACTAGCATTTCGCCAAAAATGAACAAACTCGAAGTTATCATGAAATCAAAAACTACTTTTCATTGGCTCGATTCCAATCGAATTAGGCTAGCGTTTCTTCAAAAATGAACAAACCCAAAGTTATCATGAAATCCAAAGCCACTTTTTAGTAGCTCTATTCCAATCTAATTAGGCTAGAAATTCGACAAAATTGAACAAACTCGAAGTTATCATGAAATCAAAACCACTTTTCAATGGCTCGATTCCAATCGAATTAGGCTAGCAATTTGCCGAAAATGATCAAACCCAAAGTTATCATGACATCAAAAACAACTTTTCATTGGCTCGATTCCAATCGAATTAGACCAGTATTTCGCCTAAAAAGAACTAACCCGAAGTTATCATGAAATCAAAACAACTTTTTATTGGCTCGATTCCAAACCAATTAGACTAGCAATTTGTCGAAAATGATCAAACCCGAAGTTATCATGAATTCAAAAACAACTTTTCATTGGCTTGATTCCAATCGAGTTAGACTAGTATTTTGCCAAGAACGAACAAATCTGAAGTTATCATGAAATCAAAAACCACTTTTCATTGGCTTGATTCCAATCGAATTAGCCTAGCTATTTGTCAAAGACACGCAAACCCGATGTTTTCATGAAATCAAAAACCAATTTTCATTGGCTCGATTCCAATCGAATTAGACTAGCATTTCTCCAAAAACGAACAAACCCGATGTTATCATGAAATTGAAAGCCACTTTAAATGGACTAGATTCCAATCTAATTAGACTAGCAATTCGCTAAAAACAAACAAACCCTAAGTTATCATGAAATCCAAACCACTTTTCATTAGCTCGATTCCAACAGAATTAGACTAACAATTCATCGAAAACGATCAAACCTGAAGTTATCATGAAATCAAAAATCACTTTTCATTGGCTCGATTCCAATCTAATTAGACTAGAATTCGCCAAAAAAGATCAAACCTGATGTTATCATGAAATCTAAAACCACTTTTCATTGGCTCGATTCCAGTCGAATTAGAATAGAATTTCTCCCAAAACGAACAAACCCGAAGTTATCATGAAATCGAAAGCCACTTTTCAATGGCTCGATTCCAATCTAATAAGATTGGCAATTCGTCGAAAACGATCAAACCTGAAGTTATCATGAAATCAAAAACCACTTTTCATTGGATTGATTCAAATCAAATTAGACTGGAAATTTGCCAAAAACGAACAAACTCGAAGTTATCTTGAAATCAAATACAACTTTTCATTGGCTCGATTCCAATCGAATTAGACTGGCAATTCGCCAAAAACAAACAAACCCGAAGTTATCGTGAAATCAAAAACCACTTTTCATTAGCTCGATTCCAATCGAATTAGACTAGCATTTCTCCAAAAACGAACAAACCCGAAATTATCATGAATCAAATGCCACTTTTCCGTGGCTCGATTCTAATCGAATTAGACTAGTAAATTGCCAAACACGAACAAACCCGATGTTATCATCAAATCAAGAACAACTTTTCATTGGCTCGATTCCAATCGAATTTGACTAGCAATTTGCCAAATGAACAAACCCGTTGCTATCCTGAAATCCAAAATAACTTTTCATTGGCTCGATTCCAATCGAATTAGACTACCAATTTCCCAAAGACGAATAAACCCGATGTTAACATGAAATTGAAAGCCACCTTTGATTGGCTCAATTCTAATCGAATTAGACTAGCAATTTGCCAAAAATAAACAAACCCGAAGTTGTCATGAAATCAAAACCACTTTTCATTGGCTGGATTCCAATCGAATTTGACTAGCAATTCGTCGAAAATGATCAAAACTAAAGTTATCATGAAATCAAAAACCACATTTCATTGGTTCGATTCCAATCGAATTAAACTAGCAATTCGCCAAAGACGAACAAACCCGATGTTATCATGAAATCGAAAACCACTTTTCATTGGCTCGATTCCAATCGAGTTGGACTAGTAT
>NW_019229594.1:0-3417 GCF_002742605.1 Olea europaea var. sylvestris
AAATTTACATAATGGAAACAAAAATGGTAGTATTAAAATAAAGTGTGTCGTAAGAAAAATAATGTAGCCAAATTAACAAAAAAATTTGTCGGTTAAAAGCAATTTTAACACCTTGTAAAATTTAAGAAAATCAAGTACGTGAAATTTTACTTTCGTGACCAAAATTTAATTTGGACTATTAGGAAGTGTCGTAGCAACAAAATAATATAACCCCAATTATATTTGAGTCCTATAAGAAAATTTTATTTGAAACAAACAAAACACTTTTTTTTTTCCGGTCGCTACAACTCTCCCTACTTAAAATAATTTCGTCCTCGAAATTTAACTTACTTGTTTTATGGAGATCGGGGTACTTGGCTAAAATGTCCTATTCTCGTTCCCAAGTAGCCTCATTCTCACCATGTTTACTCCACTGGACTTTGACTGGTGGGACTTTTTGATTTCTCAGGATATGGTCCTTTCTCTCCAGAATCACTGTAGGAGCTTCCTCATAAGTCATATCACTCTGGACATCTAGTGATTGAACATTCACCACATGATTAGGATCCGGAATGTACTTTCTCAACATAGAAATGTGAAATACGTTGTGCACTGCTGAAAGCTCGGGTGGCAATGCTAATCGATATACCACATTCCCAATCTTTTCAAGAATCTCAAATGGACCGATAAATTTAGGACTTAGCTTCCCTTTCTTTCCAAATCGTAGTATTCCCTTCATTGGTGCCACTTTGAGAAATACTTTCTCTCCAATCACGAAAGTCAATTCTTTTCTCCTTTTGTCAGCATAACTCTTTTGATGATCTTGGACAGTCTTAATTCTTGATCTAATTTTATTTATAGCCTCCATAGTCTTCTCGACCAATTCTGGGCCTAAAATTCTCCTTTCACCAACTTCATCCCAATATAATGGTGAACGACATCGTCTACCATACAAAGCCTCATACGGGGCCATGCCAATAATGGCTTGAAAGCTATTGTTGTATGTGAATTCAACCAACGGCAAATGATCATCCCATTTACCACCCAAATCTACGACACAAGATCTCAACATATCTTCAAGAACTTGTCTAGTTCGTTCAGATTGTCCGTCAGTCTGAGGATGATATGCAGTACAAAATATTAACTTGGTACCCAGAGCTTTTTGAAGACCTATCCAAAACTTCGAAGTAAACCTCAGGTCTCTATCTGATACGATAGATGCGGAACACCATAAAGTCGCATAATCTCCCTGACATAAATTTGTGCAAGCTGTTCTAAGCTGTAAGTTGTCTGAATTGGCAAGAAATGAGCAAATTTTGTAAGTCGGTCCACAATTACCCAGATCGCATCATGACCTTTCACTAATTTAGGAAATCCAATGACAAAATCCATTGCAATCTTTTCCTACTTCCATTCTGGTATGTCCATGGGGTTCAACAGTCCGTACGGCCTCTGATGTTCGGCCTTCACCTGTTGGAAAACCATGTATTTGGACACAAACAGAGCTATCTTCCCTTTCATATTTCTCCACCAAAATGTATTACGCAAATCTCGATACATTTTAGTTCTACCTGGGTGGGCAACGTAAGGAGCTGAGTGAGCCTCAGTCATAATTTCATTTCTCAACGCTTCATCCTTTGGCACGCACAATCGACCCTTTAACATCAACGCTCTATCTTTGGCTATTTCAAATCCCTTCCTCTTCTCAGTTCCTACCTCAACCCTGATCTTTTCCAAAAAAAGGATCATCTTTCTGAGTGGCTACTATTCTGTCCCTGAGTGTTGGTTTCATAGTAAGACTTGCTAACTTCACCGATGTCCTTACTGGTGACGTTAATACTTCAATTATCAGGTTTTCAAAATCTCTTATTAAATGATCCTGTCTTGTACACAGTGCTGACAACTGTTCCATATTCTTTCTACTCAATGCATCAGCATCTACATTAGCCTTACCCTGATGGTACAGGATAGTGCAGTTGTAATCTTTCACTAACTCTAACCACCGTCGCTGTCTCATATTCAACTCCTTTGGGTGAAGAAGTATTTGAGACTCTTCACACTTGCTCCCATATAGGTAGTGGCACCAAATCTTCAAGGCTTGCACTACCGCTGCTAGTTCAAGGTCATGCATGGGATAATTCAGTTCATATTGCTTCAACTTCCACGAAGCGTAAGCTATCTCTTTCCCATGTTGCATCAAAAGACATCCTAAACCAAGCTTGGATGCATCACTGTAAATCACAAAACCTTCTGAACCATTGGGAATAGTCAAAATCAGCGCAGATACAAGCCTGTCTTTTAACTCTTGAAAACTTTTTTCGCATTTCTCTGACCATACGAACTTAGTACCCTTCCGAGTCAACTGTGTCATAGGACCTGCAATCTTGGAGAATCCTTCTATAAATCGCCGATAATAGCCGGCTAACCCTAGAAAGCTCCGCACTTCTCCAACATTTATAGGTTTCAGCCAATTTGTTATGGCCTCAACTTTGGATTGATCCACTTCAACTCCTCGTGCTGAAATAGTATGGCCTAGAAATCCCACTCGATCAAGCCAAAATTCACATTTCTTGAATTTGGCATACAACTTTTCGTGACGCAGGGTTCCTAAAACTATCCTCAAATGTTCTTCGTGTTGCAGGGAATCTCTCGAATATATTAGTATGTCGTCAATAAATACGATGATAAACATGTCCAAATACTGATGAAACACTCTATTCATCAAGTCCATAAACATCACAGGGGCATTCGTCAAGCCAAAGGGCATCACCGTAAACTCATAATGCCCATACCGAGTCCTAAATGCCGTTTTTGGTATATCAACCAACTTAATCTTCAATTGATGGTAGCCCGACCTTAAATCAATTTTTGAGAATATGGATGCACCCTTCAACTGATCAAATAGGTCTTCAATCCTAAGAAGATACTTATTTTTTATTGTCAACTTATTCAATTCACGGTAGTCGATGCACAGCTTCATAGTACCATCTTTCCTCAAAGAATATTGGAGCTCCCCATGGAGATACACTCAGTCTAATAAAACCTTTGTCTAGAAGTTCTTCTAGCTGCATCTTTAACTCTTGTAATTCCTTTGGTGCTATTCGATATGGAGCTTTGGACACAGGAGTAGTTTCAGGTACCAAATCTATCGTGAATTCCACTTGTCTATCGGACGAAATACTCGGTAGATCATTGGGAAACACGTCAGCATACTCCCGTATTATTGGCACATCATCCAATATTTTATCTTGAGATGAGGTGCCGATAAGACTGACAAAATACCCCTGGCAGTCAGGCTTTCTCAACATGCTTTTTGCCTTCAAAGCTGAGATGACGCGAGGAAGTGCCTTAACCGTCGATCCATAAAATCTGAATTCCTTTTCTCCCGATCTTTGAAAAATTACCTCTTTCTCTAAACATACTATCGTGGCTCGATTT
>NW_019229595.1:0-3417 GCF_002742605.1 Olea europaea var. sylvestris
TTTTCGCGACTGTGTCGGAATTGGCTACAATTTGACTCGTTGATCGGGAAAAAAACAGCGCCGGGGGCAATTTCGTCATTTTACGGGACTACGTCGGAATTGGCTAAAATTTGACAGGTTGATCGGGAACAAAAACCTCGCCGGGGGCAGTTTCGTCATTTTTCGTGACTGTGTCGGAATTTGCTAAAATTTGACTGGTTGATCGGGAACAAAAATCGCTCCGGGGGCAATTTCGTCATTTTTCGCGGTTGTGTCGGAATTGGCTACAATTTGACTTGTTGATCGGGAACAAAGACAGCGCCGGGGGCAATTTCGTCATTTTTCGCGACTGTGTCGAAATTGGCCCAAATTTGGCAGGTTGATCGGAAACAAAAACCGCACCGGGGGCAATTTCGTCATTTTTCGCGACTGTGTCGGAATTGGCTAAAATTCGGCTGGTTGATCGGGAACAAAAACCGCGCAGGGGGCAGTTTCGTCATTTTTCGCGACTGTGTCGGAATTGGCTACAATTTGACTCGTTGATCGGGAAAAAAACAGCGCCGGGGGCAATTTCGTCATTTTATGGGACTGTGTCGGAATTGGCTAAAATTTGACAGGTTGATCGGGAAAAAAAACCGCGCCGGGGGCAATTTCGTCATTTTTCGCGACTGTGTCGGAATTTGCTAAAATTTGACAGGTTGATCGGGAAAAAAAACCGCGCCGGGGGCAATTTCGTCATTTTTCGCGACTGTGTCGGAATTTGCTAAAATTTGAATGGTTGATCGGGAACAAAAACCGCGTCGAGGGCAATTTCGTCATTTTTCGCGACTGTGTCGGAATTGGCTACAATTTGACTCGTTGATCGGGAACAAAAACCGAGCCAGGGGCAATTTCGTCATTTTTCGCGACTGTGTTGGAATTGGCTACAATTTGACTGGTTGATCTGGAACAAAAACAGCGCCGGAGGCAATTTCGTCATTTTTCGCGACAGTGTCGGAATTTGCTGAAATTTGACAGGTTGATCGGAAACAAAAATCGCGCAGGGGGCAATTTCGTCATTTTTCGCGACTGTGTCAGAATTGGCCACAATTTGAAAGGTTGATCGGGAATAAAAATCGCGCCGGGGGCAATTTCGTCATTTTTCGCGACTGTGTCGAAATTGGCTAAAATTTGACAGGTTGATCGGGAACAAAAACCGCGCCGGGGGCAATTTCGTCATTTTTCGCGACTGTGTCGAAATTGGCTAAAATTTGACAGGTTGATCGGGAACAAAAACCGCGCCGGGGGCAATTTCGTCATTTTTTGCGACTGTGTCGGAATTTGTTAAAATTTGAAATGTTGATCGGGAACAAAAATCGCGTCGTGGGCAATTTCGTAATTCTTCTCGACTGTGTCGGAATTGGCTAAAAATTGACAGGTTGATCGGAAACAAAAACCGTACCGGGGGCAATTTCGTCATTTTTCACGACTGTGTCGGAATTGGCTGAAATTTGACAGGTTGATCCGAAACAAAAATCACGCCGGGGGCAATTTCGTCATTTTTCGTAACTGAATCGGAATTTGCTAAAATTTGACAGGTTGATCGGAAAAAAAAATCGCGTCGGGGGCAATTTCGTCATTTTTCGCGACTGTGTCGGAATTGAATGAAATTTGACAGGTTGATCGGAAACAAAGATCGCGCCTGGGGCAATTTCGTCATTTTTCGCGACTGTGTCGGAATTGGCCACAATCTGAAAGGTTGATCGGGAACAAAAATCGCACCGGGGGCAATTTCGTCATTTTTCGCGACTCTGTCGGAATTGGACAAAATTTGACAGGTTGATCTGAAACAAAAAACGGGGCTGGGGCAATTTCGTCATTTTTCGCGACTGTGTCGGAATTGGCTAAAATTTGACCAGTTTATCGGAAACAAAGATCGCGCCGGGGCCAATTTCGTCATTTTTCTCGACTGTGTCGTAATTAGCTAAAATTTTACAAGTTGACCGGAAACAAAAATCGCGATGGGGGCAATTTCGTCATTTTTCGCGACTGTGTCGGAATTGGCTAAAATTTGACCGGTTTATCGGAAACAAAGACCGCGCCGAGGGCAATTTCGTCATTTTTCTCGACTTCGTCGGAATTGGTTAAAATTTGACAGGTTGATCGGGAACAAAAATCGCGCCGGGGGCAATTTCGTCATTTTTCGTGACTGAGTCGGAATTGGCTAAAATTTGACTGGTTGATCGGGAACAAAAACAGCGCCGGGGGTAATTTCGTAATTTTTCGCGACTGTGTCGGAATTGGCTACAATTTGACTAGATGATCGGGAACAAAAACAGCGCCGGGGGCAATTTCGTCATTTTTCGCTACTGTGTCGGAATTGGCCAAAATTTGAAAGGTTGATCGGAAACAAAAATTGCGTCGGGGGCAATTTCGTCATTTTTCACGACTGTGTCGGATTTGGCCGAAATTTGAAAGGTAGATTGGAAACAAAAACCGCGCAGAGGGCAATTTCGTCATTTTTCAAGACTGTGTCGTAATTGGCTAAAATTTGACAGGTTGATCGGAAACGAAAACCGCGCTGGGGGAAATTTCGTCATTTTTCGCGACTGTGTCGAAATTGGCTGAAATTTGACAGGTTGATCTGAAACAAAAATCGCGCCTGGGGCAATTTCGTCATTTTTCGCGACTGTGTCGGAATTGGCTAAAATTTGACTGGTTGATCGGGAACAAAAACCGCGTCGGGGGCAATTTCGTCATTTTTCGCGACTGTGTTGGAATTGGCTACAATTTGACTGGTTGATCGAGAACAAAAACAGCGCCGGGGGTAATTTCGTCATTTTTTGCGACCGTTTTGGAATTGGCTACAATTTGATTGGTTGATCGGGAACAAAAACAGCGCTGGGGGCAATTTCGTCATTTTTCGCGACTGTGTCGAATTTGGCTGAAATTTGACAGGTTGATCGGAAACAAAAATCGGGCCGAGGGAAATTTCTTCATTTTTCGCGATTGTGTCGGAATTGGCTAATATTTGACAGGTTGATCGGGATCAAAAACCGCGCCAGGGGCAATTTCGTCATTTTTCGCGACTGTGTCGGAATTGGCCAAAATTTGACAGGCTGATCGGAAACAAAAAACGCGCCTGGGGCAATTTCGTCATTTTTCGCGACTGTGTCGGAATTGGCTAAAATTTGACCGGTTTATCGGAAACAAAGACCGCGCCGGGGGCAATTTCGTCATTTTTCTCGACTGTGTCGGAATTAGCTAAAATTTGACAACTTGACCGGAAACAAAAACCGCATCGGGGGCACTAACGTCATTTTTCGCGACTGCGTCGGAATTGGATCTATTTGACAGGTTGATTGGGAACAAAAACCGCGCCGGGGGCAATTTAGTCATTTTTCTCGATTGTGTCGGAATTGGCTAAAATTTGACAAGTTGATCGGAAACAAAAACCGC
>NW_019229596.1:0-3417 GCF_002742605.1 Olea europaea var. sylvestris
TTCGAAAAATGGCCGAAATCCTTCATACGTCACGACGAAGTCGTGAGTTCAATCCAAAACGGTCGCAACATTTCCAAAAAGGAATTCGGGCCCAAAACGGACACCGGGTGCAAAAGTTACGCTCAATTCTTAATACGCCGACAATCCAAGCGTTCCAAATATACAAGTGCTCATTCTTTCGAAAAATGGCCGAAATCCCCCTTACGTCACGATGAAGTTGTGAGTTAAATCCAAAACGGTCGTTACATTTCCAAAATGGACTTACGGGCCCAAAATGGACACCGGGTGCAAAAGTTACGCTCAATTCTTCGTACGTCGACAATCCAAACGTTCCAAATATGCAAGTGCTCACACTTTTGAAAAATGATCGAAATTCCTCATACGTCACGACGAAGTGGTGAGTTCAATCCAAAACGGTCGCTACATTTTCAAAAAGTACTTACGGGCCAAAAACGGACACCGTGTGCAAAAGTTACGCTCAATTTTTCGTACGCCGACAATCCAAACGTTCCAAATATGCAAGTGCTTAGTCTTTCGAAAAATGGCCGAAATCCCTCATACGTCATGACGAAGTTGTGAGTTCAATCCAAAACGGTCACTACATTTCCAAAAATGACTTACGGGCCCAAAACGAACACCGGGTGCAAAAGTTACGCTCAATTCTTCGTACGCCAACAATCCAAGCGTTCCAAACATGCAAGTGCTCATTCTTTCGAAACATGGTCAAAATCCCTCATACGTTACGACGAAGTTGGGAGTTCAATCCAAAACGGTCGCTACATTTCCAAAAAGTACTTATGGTCCCAAAACGGACAACGGGTGCAAAAGTTGCGCTCAATTCTTCGTACGTCGACAATCCAAGCTTTCCAAATATGCAAGTGCTCATTCTTTTGAAACATGGTCAAAATCCCTCATACGTTACGACGAAGTTGGCAGTTCAATCCAAAACGGTCGCTACATTTCCAAAAAGTACTTACGGGTCCAAAACGGACACGGTGTGCAAAAGTTACGCTCAATTCTTCGGACGCCGACAATCCAAGCGTTCCAAACATGCAAGTGCTCATTCTTTTGAAACATGGTCAAAATCCCTCATACGTTACGACGAAGTTGGCAGTTCAATCCAAAACGGTCGCTACATTTCCAAAAAGTACTTACGGGTCCAAAACGGACACGGTGTGCAAAAGTTACGCTCAATTCTTCGGACGCCGACAATCCAAGCGTTCCAAACATGCAAGTGCTCATTCTTTTGAAACATGGTCAAAATCCCTCATACGTTACGACGAAGTTGGCAGTTCAATCCAAAACGGTCGCTACATTTCCAAAAAGTACTTACGGGCCCAAAACGGACACCGGGTGCAAAAGTTACGCTCAATTCTTCGTACACCGACAATCCAAGCGTTCCAAATGTGCAAGTGCTCACACTTTCTAAAAATGGCCGAAATCCCTCATACGTCACGACGAAGTGGTGAATTCAATCCAAAACGGTCGCTACATTTCCAAAAAGTACTTACGGGTCCAAAACGGACACGGTGTGCAAAAGTTACGCTCAATTTTTCGTACGCCGACAATCCAAGTGTTCCAAATACGTAAGTGCTCATTCTTTCGAAAAATGGCCGAAATCCCTCATACATCACAACGAAGTTGTGAGTTCAATCCAAAGCGGTCGCTACATTTCCAAAAAGGACTTACGGGCCCAAAACGGACACTTGGTGCAAAAGTTACGCTCAATTCTTTGTACGCAGACAATCCAAGCGTTCCAAATATGCAAGTGCTCAATCTTTCAAAAAATGGCCGAAATCCCTCATACGTCACGACGAAGTCGTGAGTTCAATTCAAAACGGTCGCTACATTTCCAAAATGGACTTACGGGCCCAAAACGATCACCGGGTGCAAAAGTTACGCTCAATTCTTCGTACGGAGACAATCCAAGCGTTCCAAATATGCAAGGGCTCATTCTTTCGAAAAATGGCCGAAATCCCTCATAAGTCACGACGAAGTGGTGAGTTCAATCCAAAACGGTCGCTACATTTCCAAAAAGTACTTATGGTCCCAAAACGGACACCGGGTGCAAAAGTTACGCTCAATTCTTGGTACGCCGACAATCCAAGCGTTCCAAATATGAAAGTGCTCACACTTTCGAAAAATGACCTAAATCCCTCATACGTCACGACGAAGTGGTGAGTTCAATCCAAAACGGTCGCTACATTTCCAAAATGAACTTGTGGTCCCAAAACGGACACCTGGTGCAAAAGTTAAGCTCAATTCTTCGTACGCAGACAATCCAAGCGTTCCAAACATGCAAGTGCTCGTTCTTTCAAAAAATGGCCGAAATCCTCATACGTCACGACGAAGTTGTGAGTTCAATCCAAAACGGTCGCTACATTTCCAAAATGAACTTACGGGCCCAAAACGGACACCGGGTGCAAAAGTTACGCTCAATTCTTCGTACGCAGACAATCCAAGCGTTCCAAATATGCAAGTGCTCATTCTTTCGAAAAATGGCCGAAATCCCTCATACGTCACGACGAAGTCGTGAGTTCGATCCAAAACAGTCGCTACATTTCCAAAATGAACTTACGGGCCCAAAACGGTCATCGGGTGCAAAAGTTACGCTCAATTCTTCGTACGGAGACAATCCAAGCGTTCCAAATATGCAAGGGCTCATTCTTTCGAAAAATGGCTGAAATCCCTCATAAGTCACAACGAAGTGGTGAGTTCAATCCAAAACGGTCGCTACATTTCCAAAAAGTACTTATGGTCCCAAAACGGACACCGGGTGCAAAAGTTACGCTCAATGCTTGGTACGTCGACAATCCTAGCGTTCCAAATATGAAAGTGCTCACACTTTCGGATAATGACCTAAATCCCTCATACGTCACGACGAAGTGGTGAGTTCAATCCAAAACAGTCGCTACATTTCCAAAAAGTACTTATGGTCCCAAAATGGACACCTGGTGCAAAAGTTACGCTCAATTCTTCGTACGCAGACAATCCAAGCGTTCCAAACATGCAAGTGCTCATTCTTTCGAAAAATGGCCGAAATCCTCATACGTCACGACGAAGTTGTGAGTTCAATCTAAAACGGTCGCTACATTTCCAAAATGAACTTACGGGCCCAAAACGAACACCGAGTACAAAAGTTACGCTCAATTCTTCGTACGCCGGCAATCCAAGCGTTCCAAATATGCAGGTGCTCACTCTTTCGAAAAATGGCCGAAATTCCTCATACGTCACGATGAAGTTGTGAGTTCAATCCAAAACGATCGCTACATTTCCAAAAAGTACTTATGGTCCCAAAACGGACACCGTGTAATACCCCGAACTTCACATTCTTCATTTGGCCAATATGATTCATGCATTTCATGCTAATTACATTGTCATTTGTATCAATTTCCTAATTGCCTTCTCTTAAAATGA
>NW_019229597.1:0-3417 GCF_002742605.1 Olea europaea var. sylvestris
ATGGGCCCAAAACGGACAACGTGTGCAAAAGTTACGCTCAATTCTTCCTACGCTGACTCTCCTAGCATTCCAAATATGCAAGTTCTCATTCTTTTGAAAAATGGCCGAAATCCCTCATACGTCACGACGAAGTTGTGAGTTCAATCCAAAACGGTCCCTACATTTCCCAAAAGTACTTATGGGCCCAAAACGGACACCGTATGCAAAAGTTACGCTCAATTCTTCGAACGCCAACAATCCAAGCGCTCCAAATCTGCAAGTGCTCATTCTTTCGAAAACTGGCCGAAATCCCTCATACGTCACGACGAAGTGGTGAGTTCAATCCAAAACCGTCGCTACATTTCCAAAAAGTACTTATGGGCCCAAAACGGACACCGTATGCAAAAGTTATGCTCAATTCTTCGAAGGCCGACAATCCAAGCGTTCCAAATATGTAAGCGCTCGTTGTTTCGAAAAATGGCCGAAATCCCTCATACGTCACGATGAAGTTGTGAGTTCAATCCAAAACGGTCGCTACATTTCCGAAAAGTACTTATGGGCTCAAAACGGACAACGTGTGCAAAAGTTACGCTCCATTCTTCGAAGGCCGACAATCCAAGCGTTCCAAATATGTAAGCGCTCGTTGTTTCGAAAAATGGCCGAAATCCCTCATACGTCACGATGAAGTTGTGAGTTCAATCCAAAACGGTCGCTACATTTCCAAAAAGTACTTGTGGGCCCAAAACGGACACCGTGTGCAAAAGTTATGCTCAATTCTTCGAAGGCCGACAACCCAAGTGTTCCAAATACGCAAGTGGTCATTCTATCGAAAACTGGCCAAAATCCCTCATACGTCACAACGAAGTGGTGTGTTCAATCCAAAACGGTCGCTACATTTCCGAAAAGTACTTATGGGCTCAAAACGGACAACGTGTGCAAAAGTTACGCTCAATTCTTCTCTCGCCGACTCTCCAAGCGTTCCAAATATGTAAGTGCTCATTCTATCGAAAAATGGCCTAAATCATTCATACGTCACGACGAAGTTGTGAGTTCAATCCAAAATGGTCGCTACATTTTCAAAAAGTACTTATGGGCCCAAAACGGACAACGTGTGCAAAAGTTACGCTCAACTCTTCTTACGCCGACTCTCCAAGCGTTCCAAATATGCACGTGCTCATTCTATCGAAAAATGGCCTAAATCATTCATACGTCACGACGAAGTTGTGAGTTCAATCCAAAACGGACGCTATATTTCCAAAAAGTACTTATGGGCCCAAAACGGACAACGTGTGCAAAATTTACGCTCAATTCTTCCTACGTGGACTCTCCAAGCATTCCAAATATGCAAGTGCTCATTCTTTTGAAAAATGGCCGAAATCCCTCGTACGTCACGACGAAGTAGTGAGTTCAATCCAAAACGGTCGCTACATTTCCAAAAAGTACTTATGGGCCCAAAACGGACACCGTGTGCAAAAGTTACGCTCAATTCTTCGAACGCTAACAATCCAAGCGTTCCAAATTCGCAAGTGCTCATTCTTTCGAAAACTGGCCGAAATCCCTCATATGTCACGATGAAGTGGTGAGTTCAATCCAAAACAGTCGCTACATTTCCAAAAAGTACTCATGGGCCTAAAACGGACAACGTGTGCAAAAGTTACGCTCAATTCTTCTTACGTCGACTCTCCAAGCGTTCTAAATATGCAAGTGCTCATCCTTTCGAAAAATGGCCGAAATCCCTCATACGTCACGACGAAGTTGTGAGTTCAATCCAAAACGGACGCTATATTTCCAAAAAGTACTTATGGGCTCAAAACGGACAACGTGTGCAAAAGTTACGCTTAATTCTTCTTTCGCCGACTCTCCAAGCGTTCCAAATATGCATGTGCTCATTCTATCGAAAAATGGCCTAAATCCTTCATACGTCACGACGTAGTTGTGAGTTCAATCCAAAACGATCGCTACATTTCCAAAAAGTACTTATGGGCCCAAAACGGACAACGTGTGCAAAAGTTACGGTCAATTCTTCGAACGCCGGCAATGCAAGCGTTCCAAATACGCAAGTACTCATTCATTCAAAAAATAGCCGAAGTCCCTCATACGTCACGATGAAGTGGTGAGTTCAATCCAAAACGGTCGCTATATTTTCAAAAAGTATTTATGGGCCCAAAACGGACAACGTGTGCAAAAGTTACGCTCAATTCTTCCTACGCTGACTCTCCAAGCATTCCAAATATGCAAGTGCTCATTCTTTCGACAAATGGCCGAAAACCCTCATACGTCACGACGAAGTTGTTAGTTCAATCCAAAACGGTCGCTACATTTCCAAAAAGTACTTATGGGCCCAAAACGGACACCGTGCGCAAAAGTTTCGCTCAATTCTTCGAACGTCGACAATCCAAGCGCTCCAAATACACAAGTGCTCATTCTTTCGAAAACTGCCCAAAATCCCTCATACGTTACGATTGAAGTGGTGAGTTCAATCCAAAACGGTCGCTACATTTCCAAAAAGTACTTAGGGGCCCAAAACGGACAACGTGTGCAAAAGTTACGCTCAATTCTTCTTACACCGACTCTCCAAGCGTTCCAAATATGCAAGTGCTCATTCTTTTGAAAAATGGCCGAAATCCCTCATAAGTCACGACGAAGTTGTGAGTTCAATCCAAAACGGACGCTATATTTCCAAAAAGTACTTATGGGCCCAAAACGGACAACGTGTGCAAAAGTTACACTAAATTCTTCTTTTGCCGACTCTCCAAGCGTTCCAAATATGCAAGTGCTCATTCTATCAAAAAATGGCCAAAATCCTTCATATGTCACGACGAAGTTGTGAGTTCAATCCAAAACGGTCGCTACATTTCCAAAAAGTACTTATGGGCCCAAAACGGACACTGTGTGCAAAAGTTACGTTCAATTCTTCGAAGGCCGACAATCCAAGTGTTCCAAATACGCGAGTGGTCATTCTATCGAAAACTGGCCGAAATCCCTCATACATCACGACGAAGTGGTGTGTTCTATCCAAAATGGTCGCTACATTTCCAAAAAGTACTTATGGGCCCAAAATGGACAACGTGTGCAAAAGTTACGCTCAATTCTTCTTACGCCGACTCTCCAATCGTTCCAAATATGCAAGTGCTCATTCTCTCTAGAACTGGCCGAAATCTCGCATACGTGACGACGAAGTGGTGAGTTCAATCCAGAACGGACGCTATATTTCCAAAAAGTACTTATGGGCTCAAAACGGACAACGTGTGCAAAAGTTACGCTCAATTCTTCTTTCGCCGACTCTCCAAGCGTTCCAAATATGTAAGTGCTCATTCTATCGAAAAATGGCCTAAATCCTTCATACGTCACGATGAAGTTGTGAGTTCAACCCAAAACGGTCGCTACATTTCCAAAAAGTACTTATGGGCCCAAAACGGACAACGTGTGCAAAAGTTA
>NW_019229598.1:0-3417 GCF_002742605.1 Olea europaea var. sylvestris
ATTCGTTTGGATAAAAGAAACCAAGCAAAGACAGGAAAAGGGGAATTCAGAACTCGATCAAAAGAGGCTTTATTTTTTATTTTTTTTTTATTTGATAGGATTAAGGTGTTCAAAGCTTCATCCGACTAATCTGGAAGAATGGCATTCTTCCTTCTGGTTCACCATCCAAGTAAATTCGGACACAATTGGACTAGACATTCAAGATGCGGGGCTTCTTTTTTTTTTTATCGGGAAATAATGTGTAGTGAATCCTGTTCAAATTTTAAAACGAAAGGAGTTAATTTTTACAATGGTCACTAAATTTATATCTATATTTTCAATTATTCACAAAAGTTTAAAATATCAGATTTTGATCACTGAGTTTTGAAAAACGTTGTACGTTATTCACTGACATAACTTTCATCTCAAATCTATAACGAAATTGATGATGTGGCTGACAGAATGCACATGTGGTGCCCCATCACATCATTAAATTTTGATACAGTCAAATTTTGGTCATTAAGCTTTGAAAAATATCTTCTATTGCTCACTAAATTTTGAAATGGTCAAATTTTGACCACTGAACTTTGATATAGTCGGTCTTTGGGCACCATACCTTGAAAAACATCTTATATTGCTCACCATAAATCTGAATTTAATTAAACCTCTATTTATCTCCATTTAAAACATTTATACAATAACTTTTTAACGACGCATTCTTCACCAAATACTAGCTAAAATTGTGTGTCACACCAACCATGTCATCAATTCCATTAGAAGTTTGAAACAGAAGTAATGTTAGCGAGTAACGTATAACGCTTTCCAAAATTCAATTGCCAAAACTCGATATTTTAAACTTCAACGAGCATTCGAAAACATAGATATAAGTTCAGTGACATTGGAACAATTATCTCAAAGGAAAGAAGTGAAGGGCCTCAAGGCGAAAAAATCAAAAAACCCGACTGCAATATGAAGAACATTGGGTAAACTTCATTGCGGTCACTAGACTTTCAGAAAAATTTCAATTGGGTCATTGAACTTTAATTTATCTCAATTTATCACTAAGCTTTAATTTAGTTATTAATTGGTTTACTTAACTCCAAGGATGTCAAACGAGCCGCTCAGCTTGTGTTTGACGAGCCCGAGCCTGAGCCGAGCAGGGGGCTCAATCCCACGAGCGGCTCATGGGTCGTGTGTTCATGAGCCATTTTTGACGAGCCCGGGCTCGTCAAAAAATGTGTAAATTTATAAAAGAAAAGTCAAAAAATAAAAACAAATTTAAAAAATCACAAGCTCACGAGCGAGTTCGTGGATCGTGAGCTCACGAGCGGCTCGTGGATCGTGAACTCACGAGCTCGTGGGCCAAGCCAAGCTCGTCCCTGAGCAACGAGCTGAGCTCGAGCTCGGCTCGTCTTTCATGAGTTACGAGCTCGTGGGTTAGCCAGCTTGGCCCATTGCCATCACTACTTAACTCTGATATAGTTTCAAATTTCACCACTTGTCATATACTCCCTCCGTTTCAATTACATAGGCTTGTTTGTTTTTCACATGAGTTAAGAAATTTTCTTTAATGTTATTGAAAAATTAATTTTTGTCAGGATATTTCCTAATTTACCCCTATTTAATTTTCAGTATGTAATAGTAAATTATTGTTGGAATAGTAAATAATTTGAATGATTTAATCTGAAGAAGAAGAAATTAGAGTTGTTCTATATTTCCAAGAAGTGAGAAATGTGTGTATTTGGATGATTTCAAGAAGTTGACATATTATGTGAAGAAAATTGAATAAGGGAATATTGATAAAGGACAAAAAAAATTAATTAGGAAACATGTGTATATATTTGGGATAAGAGAAAAAAGAAACTTGGCGACGGAGGGTGTACCGTTTCTCAAATTGGTGAAAATTGCTTAATTGAAAGTTATGACATCAAGAATTTTTCACATAATCAATGTGTAGCATGCCAATTTATCACTGTATCACATCTTAAACATGTTAAAATAAAATAAAAAGCATTTTAATCTTTTAATCTAATATATCTTCATAATACTCTTTTTATCATTTTTTTCATCTAAGGTAATACGTAGTGAAAACATGGAAGATCAACTATGATGCGAGGGTTAACCAAGTAAATTTTATCAATCTAAGGGGTGAAAGGTGTTGGAATGTAATAGAGTAACGAAATTTGAAATTAGATTGAAGTTAATTGACTTAATTAAGATAAATTAAATTTTGAGGGGTAGTTCAATTATCAGACTTTGGGTTTGCTCCCAATGATTACTAATTCGAGTCCCCTTAAGATCACTGAGGTGAGTACTCCATTGTAAACTTTAGGGTCTCGTGGGATTAGTCTAGATGCGTATAAGTTGGTCTGAATACTCATGGTCATAAAAAAAATTAAGATAAATTAGAGTTCAGAGACAACTAAAGTTTCGTACGAAGTTCAGTAACATGAATGAAATTTATGTAAAGAAGTTCTTGAAAAAAAGCTTTAAGCCCTCTGTTTGATGAGAATTAAAATCATATTTTTAGTAGCTTGTTGATAAAAATAAATGAAATGTGAGATTGAAAAATTGTGGACTCTATAAAAAGTGTTGTTAAAATTAATTATTCATTTTGGCTTAGATTAAAATCAAGATTTTAATTCTCACCAAACAAAGTATATATATAAGAAACTTGAGTTCAGAAATGATGTCGTTATGTCTATATCTCCTCAACCATTCCATGTATCAAATTTTGATACATAATCATAAATGAGGAAATTATCAAAATAGTCAACTTTTCGCTTTGCAATTACAAAAATGTCACCTTTTTTTTTGACATTGCAAGAATGTCAATTTTAGATCATTTTAGACTTATTTGCCCTTAAAGGTAATTTTAAATACCTTACATGTCCTAAGTAAATGAGATTTGACCCATCAAATAAATTGTACAAAATTGGTCAGACAAAAATTACATCCTGCAACTAAAAAAAGCAGAGCATACACGAAATCATGTCCCTAAATCCCTAATGCCGTCCCAAGAGAAATCCCTAAATTCCTTACTGCTGTCAAAATAGAAATCCCCTAAATCCCTAAATTCCTTATTGTCGTCCCAAGAGAAATCTCTAATGCCGTGAGTGCGAAAGGAAAGCAAGAGAATACCAAATCCCTAAATCGTGAAAATCTACTCCTCTGTGGATAAACCGACCACGAGCCAGCAAACTGGTCTCCGTCACCGAAAACGGAATCCCTGAAACTGTGAAACACAGTCCGTCCACCGAAATCGCATAATGCCGGCGAACTCGTTCCCCTCACCAAAAATGGAATCCCTAAAGCTGTAAGAACAGTTCTCTCACCGAAAATAGAAACCTAAAGCGCGATCTTGTCACTGCGTCGATCTGTAGCTGTGATCCGCTGATTGCCCAGAGTACTCATATGTACGGTAATCTGTTTTGTGTG
>NW_019229599.1:0-3416 GCF_002742605.1 Olea europaea var. sylvestris
ATCCAATTATTGCTCATTCAATTCAAATATGGGTTGATTGATTGATTCAGGCTCTTTGCCTTTTGCCAGCAAAATCTCGTTTCTTGGTCAGTCTTCTTGCTCAGGTTTTTCTTTTCCTTCTCCTCCTCTTTTTTCTAAGGTGTTCTTATTCTTTAAAATTTTGTTATATTTTTAGAGTTTTTATTTTCTGGGTAGTTCTTTTTCGCATAAGAAATTGAAATTGAAAGTGCAATTTTTGGTTTTGATGGTGCTTTTCTGAAGTTCGTGATGATCATCAGTGAAAAACACAAAATTTTGATCTTACATTTCATTCTATGCCTGTATATCAATTAATCTGAATCAAATTGTTGTTTTGATTTGTTGTCAGTTGTCCATTATTGTTACGTTGTCGTGATTTCCCTTATAGCTGGAGATTGGTTTTTAAATTGTAACATGAACACGGATTACGTGATATATATAAACGAGTCTCGGATTTGCACGTCTCTGAAACGTATAGCCAGAAATATTTACTGCATTGGTTTTTAATTTTGTGTCTCTCAAGTATTGCATGATGTATTTACTGCATTGGGCTTGTCGAAATCTTCTTGAGTGGGATTCTTTAAAGAATTTAGAAATTATATTCTGTGTTTTTAACTCATAGCTTTAGAAAAGCATTAAATTTACTGGTTTTAATAAGGGTTCTCCTTTCTATTACTGGTTCTTCTTATATCAGGTTTCATTTTTTTTTTTTTTGGGTCCATTAGTTTCTTTTGCCATGTTACTTTAGAGTGTTTATTAAAGTAATTAAAAAAAAATAAAAAATTAAACGGAGTCTTGGATGTATTGGGATTTCTTTTTTCATTGTAAGTAGTCAGGTATGGCAAATAACTGTCTAATTGAATCTTATATAGCCGTTAATATGTGCTGGTTCAATATTTAATAATTTGAATAGCTGGTTTACAATTTTTATTTTAAACTGGTCAGCCGAGCTTATAACATGCTTATAAGCATCATTTGGGAAAAGTATGTAGAGGGATTTTTTTTTTTTTTTTTTTAAAATTTGATGTGACATCAGATTGTGCACGATATGGTTATGCTGATATAAAAATAGAGAAAAAAAATTATTTATGTTGATTCCAAATTTGGATCTATTACGTCTTGACGCATCTCTATGAATCACAGAATTGGTTCATCGTATTCACAGTTTTATAACTGTATATTTACTCTGACAATCTTTGATAGGATGAGCTACATAAATTTTAAAAGAAAGTAAATTCACTACCTTAAGGAGTATACTTTAGATAATGGAGCACACTTGTTTTGTATCCCGAAGTCTGAGTGGATCATTTTTCTCCTCAATTCTTTTCTGGACGACTGAAAATTATATGAATAGAAAGTGGTAAAGAGTGCATCGTGTTTGCTATTGTACACAAATTCTACTAATGAATTTCTTGCTTATTTGCATTTTGTTCGGACTTTTCCTGCTTGGAACATTTTGGCTGGAAGATTATTTGTTTTGGACCATAAATATATGCTTGCTTGGGATGAGTTTGAAACGCGTGCCTCATGCACGTATGGGTGCAACGTTAAAAAACGTTCTTTGGGATTGCATTAAATGCAACCCTAAAGGAGTATTATGATAGTTGTTCGTAGTGCAGAATAAATTAGCTTAATTGTGTAGTTCTTTTGCTAGTGCGGATGCTTGTTATATGTGATCGTGAGAGGTATTTTTCTTAAACAAAATCTAGAATTTCTTCGTTTTCGTTTTTCCTTGCTGTTGATACAAAATATAATCAGGAAGAGGATTGAATGTTTTATAATATGTTGATTTCCCTGATATCTCTTGTTTACTGTTATCAGAAAATAAAGAAAACAATGTAGGATGATGTTCTATCATCGGAAAGTAAAAAATTAGGCTTTCATGCTTCAGTTGTTACAATCTGGATATGTTGCAGCTTGACTATAGTTAATGGTAAATTATCTTTCTTTTTATTTGGTAGATGTTGTGTCGTAAAAGATTCCTAATTACGGAGCATAAATTCTCAATCCTAGTAACTCGTTTTGTTTATTAGGAGACATTATTGAATGAAGGTTGTGCTTTCTTCATCGTGTCATTATTTAGTAATATATTAGCATTTCTATTTTTTAAATACGATCTCAGCATAGTTAGTTGCCCGTTCACAACTTCATTTGCTTTCTTTTTGGCTCCAGCTCGTATCTGGTATAAATTGGGTATCGAGCCGAAGATGGCACCAAGAAGACGCTAGGAAATTTTGCTGTGCTAATCTTCTTTGCAGCATGGAATAGACGTCTATTATCTAGTATTCGTAGACAAGCATTAGTCCTAAACCTTTTGTATTTTACTATCATAAGGAAAATTTTGACATCCAAATGTATGTTATTATGTTTTTCTAATAAATGGAATGTGTTAAAATTGTCTATGATGCTAAAAGATAGTTCTTGAATTGGGAACTTAAATTTTTAAGCGCAATTCTACTGTGTTTAAAATTATAAAAATATTCTAAAATGTGTTAAAAGTATTCTCCGACGAAAGTATATGATTGATGAACTGGCCTAATAGTCTGTCATGCACATTATAAAGAGCGTGCAATTAATGTCAGTTGAGACAATATTAATTCTGCTCCATATAGTTTGCATCAGAGATGTTGTTCGAACCACATGGATTCAGCAATATGCTGATTGTTAGGTTGATCTTTTTGCCAGTGCAAAGCTTTTGCTCTAGGGCGATAAAAACACTCATTTTTTTTTATTTTTGGAAAAGTGAATTTTTTTTATTGACATTTGTTGGTTACTGAACTCTATCTCTTCCGATTGTTATTTGGTACTCATGCCATCCCTATATTTATAAGAAGAAGCGCACTAGCTACAGTTAATGTTATGAAGCAGGCTTCTCCAAAATAACTTATTTCATTATGTAAATTTCCCCTTTTAAGTATAAAAATTCCCAGTTAACTTTACTGCTATCCTTGGCAGGAATTTCACATATCATCCTTTGGGAAAAATCATGACTCCTAGAGGTAGCACCTCTGAGAACCTTAACGAGAGGAAAGATGTCGATTATGCTATTGCACCTGAAATTGTTGAAGTTGGAACTTTTCCTTCCAGAAAATCTTCAACTCTTGCAAAGCGCGGAGTGGCATCCAATGCTGCTGTGCATGAACTACTTGAACGCCCCATTTGTATGAATGTAATGTGCCCTCCCATTCACCAGGTATGTTCACGTGCAATTCAACTTCAATAGTCTGTGTCTTCTGCACTCATTACCTTTTGGCTTTTGTGTATCTGAGAAAAAAGTAACCATGATTTATTCTGTTTTATGGAAAAAAATTTGCCATCTTCGACGACTGATTTTTGTTTGAACCAGATTTTGTAAGAAAAAAGCAATGTTGAGCTATTAGTAACACTGTCATATACAT
>NW_019229600.1:0-3416 GCF_002742605.1 Olea europaea var. sylvestris
ATTCGAAGTAGTATCGGTATTAAGAACCGTATTCATTTCTGTTTACGTAAAACAGAAGATCAACCAAAAATAGAAGTGAAGAAAAAGTTAAACTTAACAAGTTTAACCAAACAAGAATGTCACTTTCACAAAATATATATAGGTATTCGACTTAAGATTGTTGGAAGAATTTTGTGAATAGTGACGCCGAAATAAGTATAATGATGGTGACAAAGCCGAGGCAAGAGTTGGACTCTTTGTCCTTAAGTCGAATTTGCCCCGCAACGGTGCCTACGAATTTCGGCAATCGACTCCCAAGATACAACGGCTACACTTGTGTTTGTAGCACTCCAAAACACAAGTACAACGAACCAAATGTAGGCTTATGTACTCCAAAGATGAAATGAAAGAAAATCAAAATAAATGAAATGATTTTGATTTTGGATAGAAGAGAGGATGAGAGACGTTTTTGAATATCAAACTGTGTGGAATAGGACACCCAAAGGGTCCTATTTATAGACCATAAAAGGGTGTGGACGAAATGGTTGAGGCCAAACCATGCACCCTTTCCAAACAATGCACCTTTATGAAAAGGTGTCTATTCACTAATGGTTGAGGTCTTTTTCGTAATTTCTCATTCATCCGATGTTGGTTTTCGAAATGACAAATATACCCTTCAATACATGCAGAGAAATCAAAATTCTCTTCGGTCAGGTCGATCCCCGTTTGTGCGCCCCGAAGCGACGAAGTGGCAAACAATTTTGCCTAAACGGATTGAGTCGAGCTTTTGAGTATTTGGCCGAAGTCGATACGAACTTTAATTGATTTTCAATTCTCGATTTATTTAACCAATATCCAACATTACTAATATTCTGTTACTGTATAATTGTACGACAATACATTTTTATTCTGTAACTTTTACTTTGGAATGTCCCCATAACATAAAGCAAAAGTCGTAATATGGTAAAAGAATTAGTAGAATGGATACTTATATTCATTAATTAATTTGATCTTTATTTTGGTCTTGTTTCTCTCTATTTCTGCTATGTAATGTCCTTTCTCTTGCTTTAATAGGTACTCCATGTCAAGATTGATGTTAAACCAACAATGAGAATCTTCTGAAACACCCATCGTGTAAGCATGTTGTGTTCAAACATCAAGTATATCAGAGAATCATCATTTTAACAATTTCTTATCAATGTTTCTTTTTTATCTTTTTGTAATGATGCTGTCAAGTTGATGTTTAATTAAGTTTTGAAGGTGATCATTATAATCCCATTTGTATTCCAATTTTTTTGCTCCATATGTTTGATTCAGCCTCTTTTAGTTAAAATTGTTATGCAAATAGTTCGTATATTCCTTAAATGTGTTGTCATTATTGGGCTGTGTAAGATGTTGGATTGGGAATGGAAAGATATCATTCAGTTTCCATTATCTTGGAGTTTAAAGCAAAATGTCAAACCAGAGAGTCCTGCTAAAATCCATGTCAGAATGATTACAGCATAAACATTTCACATAATTTTGTGAACATAATAATCCCCAAATCTTTGTATATACTTGGAGAACCTATTTCAGGCACACGACAAAAATATTACTAGCTATTTTCCTATTGACAAGTTTGATTGCTACTTTCCATCTAAACATTCTGAAAATTGACAACCCAAAAATGAACTTTACGTAAAGGACCTTGTTGGAGCACAACAAATGAAACAAGTTGTAAATAGTGAATTGGAATAGAAATTTTCCAATTTAGGCCGGAGACAAACCACGATTGCCATCAATTCAAATTCAATGCCTACTCTACTGTCCAAGGACTTATTTATAGCTTAGACTCCTAAACAAACTCCCACTTGAACTCAAGCCACGTTCTCCTTCACTTGGGCCGGAAGATGAGGAACAGACCAGATATTTCGAGTTCTAACTTCCAGCAGCTTTTGAATCAGCGCTCCTGGTTCTACGGTTAACATAGCCAAATATTTCGAATTGGGCTTCCTTATTCTTCGAGGCTTAAACAAAAGAGTATTAAAGACACAAGTAGGTAGGTAGAGAAGACGTAGGGGTACACGATACTCTTTCCAAGGAAACCAGGTAAAATAGCCAGTATCGCATGACCTAACATAAGTTCCAAATGAAACCAACTCTTATCCACGATTTGCTTTCTCTCACATTGTCTGCCTTACAACTACTGGATTTTCTTTTCTGGTTCCACTTTCTTTGCTGTCAATTGCTACCATCCATGTACATTCCATTTATCTATCTATTTTGGTGACTTCATCCTCTGCATTAATATTTCGTTCAACAAACTGAGATTGTGAAGTTCAAGAAGTGATTTTAGATGTCATATCATCATGTTAGGCAATCTTCTATATTTATTTTATTTATATAATTTTAGAGACAAAAATAAAATTTAAATCGATAATGCCACAACTGTTAAAGAGTCAGGTTGCATCTGTATCATTCTTATTGGCATTATATTTCTATTCAACTCTTCTTTAACTTTTAGGGGTAAATCATTTACCTTTCTACTTATCGAATCCTGGAAAAGATTGAATTTGAGATCTCTCCTCAAGCACATCAGTACATAGTTTATAATCTGCAGATGTAAAGGGCAACTTTTCTTTCTTGGTTTCTAAATGTTTCAAATAAGTGTTTCTCTTGGCATGTTTGCTTAGCTGGTATGTTTGCTTAGCTGGTTTGCTATCTAGAAGGCTAAATTGTTTCCTTCTCTTATGTGCTCTTTTTTCACAGTTCATTTGCGATCTTGGGGATAGATCTTCCAGAAATGGACATTGAAATGGGAATGAAGGGACCAACGAATTCAGGATAACTAAGCCTGGACAATTTCTTTAACAAAGTGTGCATCAGAGGAGGAGTGGTCTTTAGTTTATTTTGTTCAATTTAAAGTTTCACTTTCCTCTTGTTCATTGTTGCTAGGTTCAAAAGATAGAGAAACAATATGAAAAACTCAATAAGCTACTCAGAAAGCTTCTGGTATTAGTTTGTCCACTGCTCCGGTGGTTTTTCGAACCTTCTTGTGAAAGTGGTTTCCCATACAAATCTGCAGCTACTGAATTTTCCTCCATTTAGTATAGAGGTAGGTTCTTTTTGTTTCTATATCTTGTAAGTTCAGAGGGCTAAATCCAAGAGATGTGATAGTGGAGGAAAGGCTGGGATTTCGTGTCATTTCTACTGATATAATCACAATCTACTGATGTTGTATAGAAATATCTATCATATGCATAAGAATGCACATCGTAATTCCTACCTTCTCTCGTAATTTCACACTTGAATGAAGAGAAAATTTTGCTCTCTCTGAAGCTCGGATCATCTTGACAATTATTAGCAGTTTTAGGCCAATATGTTAAACATATCATATCCTCCACTATTTTGTCTTTCATATTTCTCTTTTCTTTTAGTTTTGAGTAGATTAGCTTGTC
>NW_019229601.1:0-3415 GCF_002742605.1 Olea europaea var. sylvestris
GGAACGATTTTTGTTTTCGATCAGGCTGTCATATTTTAGCCCATTTCAACACCGTCGCTGAAAATGACGAAATTGCCCCCGGCCCGATTTTTATTTCCGATAGACCTGTCAAATTTTGGCCCATTCCGACACCGTCACGGAATATGACGAAATTGCGCCTGGCGAGATTTTCGTTTCCGATCAACCTATCAAATTTTAGCCCATTTCGACCCCGTCGCGAAAAATGACGAAATTGCCCTCTGCGTGATTTTTGTTTCCGATCAGGCTGTCATATTTTAGACCATTTCAACGCCATTGCGAAAAATGACGAAATTGTCCCTGGCGCGATTTTTGTTTCCGATCAGCCGGTCAAATTTAAGCCCATTCCGACACCGTCGCGAAAAATGATGAAATTGCCCCCGGCGCGATTTTTGTTACCGATCGACCTGTCAAATATCAGCCCATTTCGACACCGTCGCGAAAAATGATGAAATTGCCCCCGGCGCGATTTTTGTTACCGATCGACCTGTCAAATATCAGCCCATTTCGACACCGTCGCGAAAAATGATGAAATTGCCCCCGGCGCGATTTTTGTTACCGATCGACCTGTCAAATATCAGCCCATTTCGACACCGTCGCGAAAAATGATGAAATTGCCCCCGGCGCGATTTTTGTTACCGATCGACCTGTCAAATATCAGCCCATTTCGACACCGTCGCGAAAAATGATGAAATTGCCCCCGGCGCGATTTTTGTTTCCGATCAACTTGTCAAATTTTAGCCCATTTCGACACCGTCGCGAAAAATTACAAAATTGACCCTGACGCGATTTTTGTTTCCGATCAGCCTGTCAAATTTTTGCCCATTTCGACACCGTCGCGAAAAATGATGAAATTGTCCCCGGCACGATTTTTGATTCTCATCAGCCTGTCAAATCTTAGCCCATTCCGACACCGTCGCGAAAAATGACGAAATCGCCCTCGGCGCGATTTTGGTTTCCGATCAGCCCGTCAAATTTTAGCCCATTTCGACACCGTCGCGAAACTTACGAAATTGCCCCCGACGCGATTTTCGTTTCCGATCAATCTATCAAATTTTAGCCCATTTCGACCCCGTCGCGAAAAATGACGAAATTGCCTTCGGCGCCATTTTTGTTTCCGATCAGGCTGTCATATTTTAGACCATTTCAACGTCGTCGCGAAAAATGACGAAATTGTCCCTGGCGCGATTTTTGTTTCCGATCAGCCTGTCAAATTTTTGCCCATTTCGACGCCGACGCGAAAAATGACGAAATTGCCCCCGGCGCGATTTTTGTTTCCGATCAGTCGGTCAAATTTAAGCCCATTCCGACACCGTCGCGAAAAATGACAAAATTGCCCCGGCGCGATTTTTATTTTCGATAAACCTGCCAAATTTTAGCCCATTTCGACGCCGTCGCGAAAAATGACGAAATTGCCCCCGGCGCGATTTTTGTTTCCGATCAGTCGGTCAAATTTAAGCCCATTCCGACACCGTCGCGAAAAATGACGAAATTGCCCCCGGCACGATTTTTGTTTCCTATCAGGCTGTCATATTTTAGCGCATTTCAACACCGTCGCGAAAAATGACGAAATTACTCCCGGTGCGATTTTTGTTTCGGATAAACCTGTCAAATTTTAGACCATTTCGACGCCGTCGCGAAAAATGACGAAATTGCCCCCCGCGCGATTTTTATTTTCGATAAACCTGCCAAATTTTAGCCCATTCCGACACCATCGCGGAAAATGACGAAATTGCACCCGGCGAGATTTTTGTTTCCGATCAACTTGTCAAATTTTAGCCCATTTCGACACCGTCGCGAAAAATTACAAAATTGCCCCTGGCGCGATTTTTGTTTCCGATCAGCCTGTCAAATTTTTGCCCATTTCGACGCCGTCGCGAAAAATGACGAAATTGCCCCCGGCGCGATTTTTGTTTCCGATCAGTCGGTCAAATTTAAGCCCATTCCGACACCGTCGCGAAAAATGACGAAATTGCCCCCGGCACGATTTTTGTTTCCTATCAGGCTGTCATATTTTAGCGCATTTCAACACCGTCGCGAAAAATGACGAAATTACTCCCGGTGCGATTTTTGTTTCGGATAAACCTGTCAAATTTTAGACCATTTCGACGCCGTCGCGAAAAATGACGAAATTGCCCCCCGCGCGATTTTTATTTTCGATAAACCTGCCAAATTTTAGCCCATTCCGACACCATCGCGGAAAATGACGAAATTGCACCCGGCGAGATTTTTGTTTCCGATCAACTTGTCAAATTTTAGCCCATTTCGACACCGTCGCGAAAAATTACAAAATTGCCCCTGGCGCGATTTTTGTTTCCGATCAGCCTGTCAAATTTTTGCCCATTTCGACACCGTCGCAAAAAATAACGAAATTGCCCCCGGCGCGATTTTTGATTCTCATCAGCCTGTCAAATCTTAGCCCATTCCGACACCATCGCGAAAAATGACGAAATTGCCCCCGGCGCGATTTTAGTTTCTGATCAGCCCGTCAAATTTTAGCCCATTTCGACACCGTCGTGAAAAATTACGAAATTGCCCCCGACGCTATTTTCGTTTCCGATCAACCTATCAAATTTTAGCCCATTTCGAACCCGTCGCGAAAAATGACGAAATTGCCCTCGGCACGATTTTTGTTTCCGATCAGGCTGTCATATTTTAGACCATTTCAACGCCGTCGCGAAAAATTACGAAATTATCCTTGGCGAGATTTTTTTTTCGATCAGCCTGTCAAATTTTTGCCCATTTCGACGCCGTCGCGAAAAATGACGAAATTGCCCCCGGCGCAATTTTTGTTTCCAATCAGCCGGTCAAATTTTAGCCCATTCCGACACCGTCACGAAAAATGACGAAATTGCCCCCGGCGCGATTTTTGTTTCCGATAAACCTGTCAAATTTTAGCCCATTTCGACACCGTCGCGAAAAATGACGAAATTGCCCACGGCGCGATTTTCATTTCCGATCAACCTATCAAATTTTAGCCCATTCCGACACCGTCGCGGAAAATGACGAAATTGCGCCCGACGAGATTTCTGTTTCCGATCAACTTGTCAAATTTTAGCCCATTTCGACACCGTCGCGAAAAATTACGAAATTGCCCCCGACGCGATTTTCGTTTCCGATCAACCTATCAAATTTTAACCCATTTCGAACCCGTCGCGAAAAATGACGAAATTGCCCTCGGCACGATTTTTGTTTCCGATCAGGCTGTCATATTTTAGACCATTTCAACGCCGTCGCGAAAAATGACGAAATTGTCCTTGGCGTGATTTTTTTTCCGATCAGCCTATCAAAATTTTGCCCATTTCGACGCCGTTGCGAAAAATGACGAAATTGCCCCCGGCGCAATTTTTGTTTCCGATCAGCCGGTCAAATTTTAGCCCATTCCGACACCGTCGCG
>NW_019229602.1:0-3415 GCF_002742605.1 Olea europaea var. sylvestris
TGTTCTACCAAGGGCCGCTAATATAGCATTGTTCGGGTATATCAAGAATCGTATGAAGGTTGTAAATGACCAATAGAGAATTCGTCACTTTTAGCTAGTAAGAGATTATGATTTGCATTTCATCAAATTAAGTCGATAACAAAATCTTTGGCCAAGGTGTACACATAAGTCGAAAATGAGTTCTTGACTTATATTGATTGAATAGTGGAGTGAAAGATATGATTGATAACCGAGATCGACACATTTCCATATCTCGTAATTGATCGGATTGTATTGATGAAGGGATTATAGTTTCATGGTAAACGAACGAGTTTGATTTTGTCATACCATATGATATTTTTCGTCACATGTATTGCATTGACACAATGTTAGATATCAATTTAGGACGACGAGTGTGAATTGGTGATAAATTAAAAGGGTATTTTAATTTATCTATTTTATTTAGATCAAAATGATATTTCACGTTGTTAGGCATGTTGATCGAAACCTGATGGGTCGCACACAAAAGTAGAACTGAAAGATTGTGATTTATCAATTAATTGATTTAATAAGTGTTGTATAAGTTAATGAATTGGGTTGCTTATTTATAGGCCAAAATTAATTAATTGGATTAATTAATTCACGGACCAGATTTAATTAAATGAGTTAATTAAATATTGGACCGGGTCAGGCCAAGCCCATTTTGTCATATATAAATAAGTGATTAGGGTTTACAATTTTGGAGAGATTTATTATTCTTACTAGCATAAGAAAAAACCCCAACCCTACAATCTTGTTCCCTGTGTGGATTACCATTGGAAGCTGAACAATTGGACAGCTGCGGGTGACACATTGAAGTTGCTGGAACTAGAAGAAAAGCAAAAAGTTTGCAAAATTTTTCAAATGTACAATTTTCAATCACATTTTCTATCTAAATATAGAGGGATCCTTGGTGGGAATTGAAATCTATTTTAATTTTCTGCTGCGTATGTTTAGTAGATTTCCAACATGATGTGTCACGTTTAATTCTATAGCATGACCGTATGGAGAATTAAATTTCACTTAACCGTTGTGTATTTCATCTAAATCCCTTGATGAGATTATGTACATCTTTCCACAATTTTAATCATCCTTTAATTCATCAATGAGTAAGATCAATTTGATTAGTCAAATATGTCGATGAGCTGGGAACTTGAGAATGAGCGAAGTAGAGAACATAAATTCGTGTCAGAAAGAGGAAACCATCATCCTAAATATGGTTAGAGTGACTGCTTAAGGATTTTCTATTGAACGGTTGAAATCTGATATCAGTGTTAAGCGACGGTTGAACTTCGATATCTGTGATTGCTTTACAGGATCGTTGAAGAAAATAATACTTAAGTTAGTGTTTATAGTTAAAAGGACAAAATGGTCATTTATGCTCGTACCTAATTATTGAATCTTGGACAGTGATAAAATACATATACGGTCGGTCAAAGGAAAGTATTATGGATTAATTGGTTTCTATGATCTTATATATTCCAAGATATCAATCTTTTGCCTTTAATGGAAAAAGGCGAAGATTAATAATTAGACTGGGTGGTCCAGTGTCGACTAAACAGGATTAATTATTGGAGCTTGGATAATATATGTCCGATTAGGTGTTATTAATTACGGTAATTATTATAGTTTTGGGGCTTAATTGTAATTAATGTAAAAGTTGTAAACTTAATTATAATTGTAATTGAAGTTTTAGGACTACACATATAATTAAATGTAAAATAATTGGATTCAGACTTTAATTAAAACTCTTACTTGAATTTTAATTAGAATACAAGGATTAAAACTATTCTATCTCTTTAAATAGAGATTAGACGGAATCTAAACATCATATGGATTGAATAGAAATCTTACAACGACCATAATACATAATTTTATAGTCTTCAAATTTGGAGAGAGGAAGAGACAAAATATCTTTCGTGCTTTTATCAATTGTCCAAATTAAGAATTAGTATCTTGATTTAATTAAAAGAAGGAACCCACCTACTGGTGTAGTCTTGGCTTTAAAAAACAGAAGATTTGGAGGTTTGAAGCATGAAATTCTTGTAATTAAAAACTGGAAACTTGTGATAGAAAAGGCTGGAAGTTTGTGGTTCATAATTAATTCAAGAATTAATCACCAAATGTAACGCATCAGTCCACATGGACGAAAATGTTACTCAAACCATTGTACCTTAGCGTTAGACTTAGAAATTATTTAAAATAATAATTTAATTAATCACTCCTTTAACGGAAATGTAAACATTTGGTTTTTAAAAAAATTCCTTGAGAACTATATTTTTCTTAACATGCAATTTACTATAAAATTATAAAATAAACTTGTTTGCATAGTTATCAATGTCAAAATTTCATAAAATCTTAAGAAAAAGTAGGACACATCTATAATATAACATATCCAAAATTTGGCTTCCGTCGGTGACATATAAGGCGTTAAAATATTTTCCAAAATCCTACTAACACTAACTAAACATAGCTGTTTTCTTTTTCTATCTCATAGGGTAAGTGTCAATAAATTCGTTTGTATAACTATCGACCTCGAAATTTCATCAAATTTTAATGTGAAGTAGTAAAAGTCTTATAATATGAAATAGTCAAAAATTGACTTCCATCGGCATCAGATGCGGTATTAAAATATTTCTCAAAACCCAACAGTGACCCGGTTGGGTAAATCGGTGCAGTTCATTTAAAATGACATGTACAATTCCATGGATATCAAAACCACATGATTTTAAATTTATTCAGTAGCTAAACCATGAGACTATAAAATCTAATTGGTTTCATATAGAAATTTCCAAGTAACGGTCGAGTTAGGAAATTTTGAAGTCAAGGCAGAAGCTGGGAATACAACGACTCTACCCAATGCATTTTACTTTATGCAACATATAAAATTCGACCGGCATCGGATTGATATGATTTCAAATTCATTCAATAGCTAACTTATGAGACTATCCAATGCCACTAGTTTTGTATAAAAATACCAAATAACAAAGGAGTTATGAATTTTTAAAAATGAGGCAGAATCTGAATTTTTTTTTTTAAGAGACAGTAAAACTTTAAATCGCTAACATATATATATTTTTCTTTTTTGTAACCAGTGGTTTGTAAATTTATTCCTATGGGACATCTCTATGTTCAAAGATAAATTTATCATAAAGAATGTTCGTAGAATAGATCCACACAAAATATGCATAGAAATCTAATTTAAAAAAAACGTAAACATTTCATAATCAACTAAATATATTAAATCACCGGCTTCTCCATGGCATATCGCATCATCATTTATCATCATCCACGCTCCAAGGAAAATTCATTCAACCTATAGGAAGGGAATTAATCCGTGAGTTTGAAACTCAATAGATATCATTGGTGCATTTCGTTGTCAAATTTGAACTTTCAA
>NW_019229603.1:0-363 GCF_002742605.1 Olea europaea var. sylvestris
GATCGGAAACAAAAATCACGCCGGGGTCAATTTTGTTATTTTTCTCGATTGTGTCGGAATTAGCTGAAATTTGACTTGTTGATTGGAAACAAAAACCGCGCCGGGGGAAATTTCGTCAATTTTCTCGACTTTGTCGTAATTGGCTGAAATTTGGCAGTTTGATCTGAAATAAAAATCGCGCCGGCGGCAATTTCGTCATTTTTCTCGACTGTGTCGGAATGGGCTCAAATTTGACAGGTTGATCGGGAACAAAAATCGCGCTAGGGGCAATTTCGTCATTTTTCTCGACTGTGTCGGAATAGGCTGAAATTTGGCAGTTTGATCTGAAATAAAAATCGCGCCAAGGGCAATTTCTTCATTTTT
>NW_019229603.1:533-3415 GCF_002742605.1 Olea europaea var. sylvestris
AAAAATCACGCCGGGGTCAATTTTGTTATTTTTCTCGATTGTGTCGGAATTAGCTGAAATTTGACTTGTTGATCGGAAACAAAAACCGCGCCGGGGGAAATTTCGTCATTTTTCTCGACTTTGTCGTAATTGGCTGAAATTTGGTAGTTTGATCTGAAATAAAAATCGCTCCGGCGGCAATTTCGTCATTTTTCTCGACTGTGTCGGAATGGGCTCAAATTTAACAGGTGGATCGGGAACAAAGACCGCGCTAGGGGCAATTTCGTCATTTTTCTCGACTGTGTCGGAATAGGCTGAAATTTGGCAGTTTGATCTGAAATAAAAATCGCGCCAAGGGCAATTTCTTCATTTTTCTCGACTGTGTCAGAATGGGCTCAAATTTGACAGGTTGATCGGGAACAAAAATCGCGCCGGGTGTAATTTTGTCATTTTTCGCGACTGTGTCGGAATTGGCTAGAATTTGACTTGTTGATCGGAAACAAAAATCACGCCGGGGTCAATTTTGTTATTTTTCTCGACTGTGTCGGAATTAGCTGAAATTTGACTTGTTGATCGGAAACAAAAACCGCGCCGGGGGAAATTTCGTCATTTTTCTCGACTTTGTAGGAATTGGCTGAAATTTGGCAGTTTGATCTGAAATAAAAATCGCGCCAGGGGCAATTTCGTCATTTTTCTCGACTGTGTCGGAATGGGCTCAAATTTGACAGTTTGATCGGAAACAAAAATCGCGCCGGGGCAATTTCGTCATTTTTCTCGACTGTGTCGGAATTGACTGAAATTTGGCAGTTTGATCGGAAATAAAAATCGCGCCGGCGCAATTTCGTCATTTTTCTCGACTGTGTCGGAATGGGCTCAAATTTGACTGTTTGATCGGAAACAATAATCGCACCGGGGGCAATTTCGTCATTTTTCTCGACTGTGTCGGAATTGGCTGAAATTTGGCAGTTTGATCGGAAAATAAAAATCGCGTCGGCGGCAATTTCGTCATTTTTTCTCGACTGTGTCGGAATGGGCCCAAATTTGACAGGTTGATCGGGAACAAAAATCGCGCCGGGGGCAATTTCGTTATTTTTCTCGACTGTGTCGGAATTGGCTGAAATTTGGCAGTTTGATTGGAAATAAAAATCGCGCCGGCGGTAATTTCGTCATTTTTCTCGATTGTGTCGGAATGGGCTCAAATTTGACAGGTTGATCGTGAACAAAAACTGCGCTGTGGGCAATTTCGTCATTTTTCTCGACTGTGTCAGAATTGGCTGAAATTTGGCAGTTTGATCGGAAATAAAAATCGCGTCGGCGGCAATTTCGTCATTTTTCTCGACTGTGTCGGAATGGGCTCAAATTTGACAGGTTGATCGGGAACAAAAATCGCGCCGGGGGCAATTTCGTCATTTTTCTCGACTGTGTCGGAATTGGCTGAAATTTGGCAGTTTGATTGGAAATAAAAATCGCGCCGACGGTAATTTCGTCATTTTTCTCGATTGTGTCGGAATGGGCTCAAATTTGACAGGTTGATCGTGAACAAAAAATGCGCTGTGGGCAATTTCGTCATTTTTCTCGACTGTGTCGGAATAGGTTGAAATTTGGCAGTTTGATCTGAAATAAAAATCGCGCCAAGGGAAATTTCATCATTTTTCTCGACTGTGTCGGAATGGGCTCAAAGTTGGCAGGTTGATCGGGAACAAAAATCGCGACGGGTGTAATTTTGTCATTTTTTGCGACTGTGTCGAAATTGGCTAAAATTTGACTAGTTGATCGGAAACAAAAACCGCGCCGGGGGCAATTTCGTCATTTTTCTCGACTGTGTCGGAATTGGCTGAAAATTGGCAGTTTGATCAGAAATAAAAATACTGCCGGCGGCAATTTCGTCATTTTTCTCGACTGTGTCAGAATGGACTCAAATTTGACAGGTTGATCGGGAACAAAAATAGCGCCGGGTGTAATTTCGTCATTTTTCGCGACTGTGTCGGAATTGGCTAAAATTTGATTGGTTGCTCAGAAACAAAAATCGCGCCGGGGGCAATTTCGTCATTTTTCCGACTGTGTCGGAATTGTTTGAAATTTGGCAGTTTGATCGGAAATAAAAATCCCGCCGGCGGCAATTTCATCATTTTTCTCGACTGTGTCGGAGTGGGCTCAAATTTGACAGGTTGATCGGGAACAAAAATAGCGCTGGGTGTAATTTCGTCATTTTTCGCGACTGTGTCGGAATTGGATAAAATTTGACTGGTTGATCGGAAACAAAAATCGCGTTGGGGGCAATTTCGTCATTTTTCTCGACCGCGTCGGAATTGGCTGAACATTGGCAGTTTGATCGGAAATAAAAATCGCCCCGGCGACAATTTCGTCATTTTTCTCGACTGTGTCGGAATGAGCTCAAATTTGACAGGTTTATCGAGAACAAAAACATCGCCGGGTTTAAATTCGTCATTTTTCGCGACTAGGTCGGAATTGGCTAAAATTTGACTTGTTGATAGGAAACAAAAATCGCGCCGGGGGCAATTTCGTCATTTTTTCGACTGTGTCTGAATGGCCTCAAATTTGACAGGTTGATCGGAAACAAAAATCGCGCCGGGGCAATTTCGTCATTTTTAGCGACTGTGTCGAAATTGGCCAAAATTCGACAGGTTGATCGGAAACAAAAATCTCGTCGGGGGCAATTTCGTCATTTTTCTTGACAGTATCGGAATTGGCTGAAATTTGGCAGTTTGATCGAAAATAAAAATCGCGCCGACGGCAATTTCTTCATTTTTCTCGACTGTATGGGCTCAAATTTGACAGGTTGATCGGGAACAAAAATCCCGCCGGGTGTAATTTTGTCATTTTTCGCGACTGTGTCGGAATTGGCTAGAATTTGACTTGTTGATCGGAAACAAAAATCACGC
>NW_019229604.1:0-3415 GCF_002742605.1 Olea europaea var. sylvestris
CGAGTTTGATCATTTTTGGCGAGTTGCCAGTCTAATTGGATTGGACTCAAGCCAATGAAAAGTGATTTTTGATTTCATGATAAATTCGGGTTTGATTATTTTCGGCAAATTGCTAGTCCGACTCGATTGGAATCGACCCAATGAAAAGTGGTTTTTGATTTAGTGATAACTTCGGGTTTGTTCTTTTTTGGCGAATTGCTAGTCTAATTCGATTGGAATCGAGCCAATGGAAAGTAGTTTTTGATTTCATGAAAACTTCGAGTTTGATCATTTTCGATGAATTGCTAGTCTAGTTCGATTGGAATCGAGCCAATAAAAAGTGATTTTTGATTTCATGATAACTTCGAGTTTGATCATTTTCGGTGAATTGCCAGTCTAATTCGATTGGAATCGAACCAATGAAAAGCGCTTTTTGATTTCATGATACCTTTGGGTTTGTTCGTTTTTGGCCAACTGCTAGTCTAATTTGATTGGAATTGAGCCAAAGAAAAGTGGTTTTGGATTTCATGATAACTTCGGGTTTGATCATTTTCGATTGCTAGTCTAATTCGGTTGGAATCGAGCCAATGAAAATTGTATTCGATTTCATGATAACTTTGGGTTTGATCAATTTCGACAAATTGCTAGTCCAATTCGATTGGAATCGACCCAATGAAAAGTGGTTTTTGATTCCATGATAACTTCGGGTTTGTTCATTTTCAGCTAATTGCTAGTCCAATTCGATTAGAATCGAGCCAATGATAAGTGATTTTTTATTTCATGATAACTTCGGCTTTGTTCATTTTCAGTAAATTGCTAGTCTAATTCGATTGGAATCTAGCCAATGAAAAGTGGTTTTTGATTTCATGATCACTTCTGGTTTGATCATTTCCGGTTGCTAGTCTAATTCAGTGGGAATCGAGGCAATGAAAAGTGGTTTTCGATTTCATGATAACTTCGGGTTTGATCAATTTCGGCAAATTGCTAGTCCAATTCGATTGGAATCGAGCCAATGAAAAGTGGTTTTCGATTTCATGATAACTTCGGGTTTGATCAATTTCGGCAAATTGCTAGTCCAATTCGATTGGAATCGAGCCAATGAAAAGTGGTTTTTGATTTCGTGATAACTTGGAGTTTGATCATTTTCGACGAATTGCCAGTCTAATTCGATTGGAATCAAGCCAATGAAACGTAGTTTTTGATTTCATGATAACTTCGAGTTTGATCATTTTCAGCGAATTGTCAGTCTAATTCGATTGGAATCGAGGCAATGAAAAGTGATTTTTGATTTCATGATAACTTCGAGTTTGTTCGTTTTCGGCTAATTGCTAGTCTAATTCGATTGGAATTGAGCCAATGAAAAGTGGTTTTTGATTTCATGATAACTTCGGGTTTGATCATTTTTGGCGAATTGCTACTCTAATTCGATTGGAATCAAGCCAATAAAAAGTGGCTTTCGATTTCATGATAACTTCGGGTTTGATCGTTTTTGAAAAATTGCTAGTCTAATTCGGTTGGAATCGAGCCAATGAAAAGTGAGTTTCAATTTCACCATAACTTCGGGTTTGATCAATTTCGGCAAATTGCTAGTCCAATTCGATAGGAATCGAGCCAATGAAAAGTGATTTTTGTTTTCATGATAACTTCGGGTTTGTTTGGTTTAGCTAATTGCTAGTCCAATTCGATTGGATTCGAGCCAATGAAAAGTGAATTTTTATTTCATGATAACTTCGGATTTGTTCGTTTTCAGCTAATTGCTAGTCTAATTCGATTGGAATCGAGCTAATGAAAAGTGGTTCTTGATTTCACGATAACTTCGGGTTTGATCATTTCTGGTTGCTAGTCTAATTCGGTTGGAATCGAGCCAATGAAATGTGGTTTTCGATTTCATGATAACTTCGGGTTTGATCAATTTCGGCAAATTGGTAGTCCAATTCGATTGGAATCGAGACAATGAAAAGTGGTTTTCGATTTCATGATAACTTTGCGTTTGATCAATTTCGTCAAACTGCTAGTCCAATTCAATTGGAATCGAGCCAATGAAAAGTAGTTTTTGATTTCATGATAACTTCGAGTTTGATCGTTTTCGGCGAATTGCCAATCTAATTTGATTGGAATCGAGGCAATGAAAAGTGATTTTTGATTTCATGATAACTTCGGGCTTGTTCGTTTTCAGGTAATTGCTAGTCTAATTCGAATAGAATCGAGCCAATGAAAAGTGATTTTTGATTTCATGATAACTTCGGGTTTGATCATTTTCGGTTGCTAGTCTAATTCGGTTGGAATCGAGCCAATGAAAATTGGTTTTCAATTTCATGATAACTTCGGGTTTGATCAATTTCGGCAAATTGCTAGTCCAATTCGAATGGAATCGAACCAACGAAAAGTGGTTTTTGATTTCATGATAACTTCATGTTTGATCATTTTCGGCAAATTGCCAGTCTAATTCTATTGGAATCGAGGCAATGAAACGTGATTTTTGATTTTATGATAACTTCGGGTTTGTTCGTTTTCGGCTAATTCTAGTCTAATTCGATTGGAATTGAGCCAATAAAAAGTGGTTTTTGATTTCATGATAACTTCGGGTTTGATCATTTTTGGCGAGTTGCGACTCTAATTCAATTGGAATCAAGCCAATGAAAAGTGGCTTTCGATTTCATGAAAACTTCGGGTTTGATCGTTTTCAAAAAATTGCTAGTCTAATTCGGTTGGAATCGACACAATGAAAAGTGGTTTTCGAATTCATGATAACTTCAGGTTTGATCAATTTCAGCAATTTGGTAGTCCAATTTTATTGGAATCAAGCCAATTAAAAGTGGTTTTTGATTTCATGATAACTTCGGCTTTGTTCATTTTCAACTAATTGCTAGTCCAATTCGATTAGAATCGAGCCAATCAAAAGTGATTTTTTATTTCATGATAACTTCGGGTTTGTTCATTTTCAGCTAATTGCTAGTCTAATTCGATTGGAATCTAGCCAATGAAAAGTGGTTTTTGATTTCATGATAACTTCGGGTTTGATCATTTCCGGTTGCTAGTCTAATTCGGTGGGAGTCGAGACAATGAAAAGTGGTTCTCAATTTCATGGTAAATTCGGGTTTGATCAATTTCGGCAAATTGCTAGTCCAATTCGATTGGAATCGAGCCAATGAAAAGTGGTTTTTGATTTCATGATAACTTGGAGTTTGACCATTTTCGACGAATTGCCAGTCTAATTCAATTGGAATCGAGCCAATGAAAAGTAATTTTTTACTTTATGATAACTTCGGGGTTGTTCATTTTTCGCTAATTGCTAGCCTAATTCGGTTGGAATCGAGCCAGTGAAAAGTGGTTTTCGATTTCATGATAACTTCGGGTCTGATCAATTTCGGCAATTTGCTAGTCCAATTCGGTTGGAATCGAGGCAATGAAAAGTGGTTTTTGATTTCATGATAAC
>NW_019229605.1:0-3414 GCF_002742605.1 Olea europaea var. sylvestris
CAAGTAGGAGGTGGCTTCTTGCAGCCAACTTTGACTTCTCCCTTGCACCAAATGGAGCCATATGTGACTTAGAAGAGTTATAACTATCTTATGTAAAGTTATAAGGACTTATAGGACGTGTTGGAGGCTTAAGGTTGAAGGAATTAGAGGTTAAAGTGGCAAGTCGTCACATGTTAAGTAGGTGTTGTCTCCTTTGATTAAATTCTGAGTTTACCTCTATCCTTGCAGGTATAAATCAAGTGTCATTCGTTTATTTTGATGTGCTTACAATCTATTTCACTTGTGTTAAGATCCCAAAGTACTTTATAGATCTAATTCCTCAACTGTTCATTTAATTTCTTACCCGATTCTCAACCGATTTCAACAATTCGCACCTCAATATTTATAATGTCGTATAAGAGATATATTATTACGTTGTGATAATGTCACTTCATCCCTCATGTCCCAAATATGTGAATTACCTATCTAGGGTTTAAGGCGACCTCGATTAGCCGAATGGAAAGCTTGAACCTTCGTTGATACAAATTTTCGGCCTTTCAAATATTACATTACTTACCAAGCCAATCTCCAACATTTAGTTAATCTAACTTTCTATCATAGCTCAATATAAAATTCACCACCTAAATCGAAGAGTCGAAGATTGTCATCATGTAAAGATTTTAAAGCCTTGATGATCAAATGCGTCATTTTAAGAGAAGGCAATCAGGAAATTGATGCAAATGACAATGTAATTAGCATGGAATGCATGAATCATATTGGCCAAATGTAGAACGTGAAGTTCGGGGTATTACACATGATAACTAGGGTTTGTTTGTTTTTGACGAATTGCTAGTCCTATTCGATTGGAATTGAGCCAATGAAAAGTTGTTTATGATTTCATGATAACTTCGGTTTCGATCATTTTCGGCGAATAGCTAGTCTAATTCGATTGGAATCGAGCCAATGAAAAGTGGTTTTCGATCTCATGATAACTTTGGGTTTGTTCATCTTTGGCGAATTGCAAGTCTAATTCGATTGGAATCGAGCCAATGAAAAGTGGTTTTCCATTTCATGATAACTTGGGGTTTGTTCGTCTTTGGCGAATTACAAGTCTAATTCGATTGGAATCGAGCCAATGAAAAGTGGTTTTCGATTTCCTGATAACTTTGTGTTTGTTCGTTTTCGGTGAATTGCTAGTCTAATTCTATTGGAATCGAGCCAATGAAAAGTGCTTTTGGATCTTATGATAACTTCGGGTTTGTTCCACTTAGGCGAATTGCAAGTCTAATTCGATTGGAATCGAACCAATGAAAAGTGGCTTTCAATTTCATGATAACTTCAGGTTTGTTCATTTTTGGTAAAATGCTAGTCTAATTCGATTGGAAAAGAGCCAATGTAAAGTTGTTTTTGATTTCATGATAACTTCGGGCTTGTTCATTTTTTTACGAATTGCTAGTCTAATTCAATTGGAATCGAGCTAACGAATAGTGGTTTTCGATTTCATGATAGCTTCGGGTTTGTTCGTTTTCGACAAATTGCAAGTCTGATTCGATTGGAATCGAGCATTTGAAAAGTGGTTTACGATTTAATGATAACTTCGGGTTCGTTCGTTTTTGGCGAGCTGCTAGTCTAATTCGATTGGAATAGAGCCAATAAAAAGTGCTTTTTGATTTTATGATAACTTCGGGTTTGTTCGTCTTTGGCGAATTGGAAGTCTAATTCGATTGGAATCGAACAAGGAAAAGTGGTTTTAAATTTCATGATAACTTCGGGTTTGTTCATTTTTGGTAAAATGCTAGTCTAATTCGATTGGAATTGAGCCAATGGAAAGTAGTTTTTTATTTCATGATAACTTCGGGTTTGATCATTTTTTACGAACTGCCAGTTTAATTCGATTGGAATCGAGCCAATGAGAGGTGGTTTTCGATTTCATGATAACTTCGAGTTTGTTCATTTTCGACAAATTGCAAGTCTAATTCGATTGGAATCGAGCATATGAAAAGTAAATTTCAATTTCATGATAACTTCGCGTTTGTTCATTTTTATGTGAATTGCTAGTTAATTCGATCGGAAACGAGCCAATGAAAAGCGATTTTCGATTTCATGATAACTATGAGTTTGTTCGTTTTTGGCGAATTGCTGGTCTAATTCAATTGGAAGTGAGCCAATGAAAAGTTTCTTATGATTTCATGATAACTTCGGGTTCGATCATTTTCTTGAATGCTAGTCTAATTTGATTGGAATCGAGCCAATGAAAAGTGGTTTTTGATTTCATGATAACTTCGGGTTTGATCATTTTCGAAAAATTGCAAGTCTAATTTGATTGGAATCGAGCCAATGAAAAGCGATTTTCGATTTCAAAATAACTTCGGGTTTGTTCAATTTTTACAAAATGCCAGTCCAATTCGATTGGAATCGAGCCAATGGAAAGTAGTTTTTTATTTCACGATAACTTCAGGTTTGATCAATTTTTGCGAAATGCTAGTCTAATTCGATTGGAATCGAGCCAATGAAAAGTGGTTTTCGATTTCATGATAACTTCGGGTTTGTTTGTTTTCGGCAAATTGCAAGTCTAATTAGATTGGATTGGAGCATATGAAATGTGGTTTTCCATTTCATGATAACTTTGGGTTTGTTCATTTTTTGTGAATTGCAAGTCTAATTCGATTGGAATGGAGCCAACGAAAAGTGGTTTTCGATTTCATGATAACTTCGGGTTTGTTCAACTTAGGCGAATTGCAAGTCTAACTCCATTGGAATCGAGCCAATGAAAAGTGATTTTCGATTTCACGATAACTTCGGGTTTGGTTGTCTTTTGCGAGTTGTTAGTCTAATTCGATAGGAATCGAGCCAATGAAAAGTATTTTTCGATTTCACGATAACTTCGGGTTTGTTCATTTTCGATGAATTGCTAGTCTAATTCGATTGGAATCGAGCCAATGAAAAGTGGTTTTCAATTTCATGATAACTTCAGGTTTGTTCAATTTCGGCAAATTGCTAGTTTAATTCGATGGAATGGAGCAAATGAAAAGCGGTTTTCGATTCCATGATAACTTCGAGTTTGATCATTTTCACCTAATTGCAAGTCTAATTCGATTGGAATCGAGCCAATGAAAAGTGGTTTTCGATCTCATGATAACTTCGAGTTTGTTAATTTTTTATGAGTTGTTAGTCTAATTTGATTGGAATCGAGCCAATGAAAAGTGGTTTTCAATTTCATGATAACTTCAGGTTTGTTCAATTTCGGCAAATTGCTAGTTTAATTCGATGGGATGGAGCAAATGAAAAGCGGTTTTCGATTCCATGATAACTTCGAGTTTGATCATTTTCACCTAATTGCAAGTCTAATTCAATTGGAATCGAGCCAATGAAAAGTGGTTTTCGATCTCATGATAACTTCGAGTTTGTTAATTTTTTATGAGTTGTTAGTCTAAT
>NW_019229606.1:0-2667 GCF_002742605.1 Olea europaea var. sylvestris
GAAGAAGATGATAGATTTATAAATCAGGATTTCTATATCTGCATGGCATTTGGTTTCATTACTGGGTTTTGGATAGTTGTTGGTACTCTAGTCCTCAAACACTCATGGAGGCATTCCTATTTTAAATTTTGAAATAATATTAGAGATTGGATGTACGTGACAACAACAATCTACATGACAAGATTCAAGAGGAAATTTATGCCCTAAAGGTAAGTATGTAAATATAGTTGTTTGCGCTTAATGTCTTAATCTTAACTTTGCTTATGACTGACATCAGGTTCCCCTTTCAGGAAAAGTAAATGGCTGGAGTGGTGCATGGGTCGTGACTGATGCTGTTCTTTAATCTAATTGAAAACATTGTCATATTTTCTTAATATTTGTAGAAATAAAATCAGTTTTACCAGTCACTTTGTTGTGAAATATTTTGTTTAATTGTTGAAGTAAAAATAAGATCTCATTGAGATCAAGTAATTCAATTGATTAATTCGTAACTTTAACATGTAAATGATTTATTACTCATATATAACATCTTTTAGAGGTGGTTTCCTTATATTAACTGGTACAAATATTTAAATTGGATATTAGATAATTTGTTAGATATATTGCCTATAATAATAGAGTTATGAACGGTTTGACTTTGGACCTTCTCAATTCTAGCGGCAATTGTTCGCTAACAAGATAGTGGCATAAGATATAGGAATATTCAACGAATCTTATCATTTAAGATTTGGATTATAGGATCTAAGATCAGGCTGAATTCATCTACTAGAGAGTTAGAATAGGATTTAATACTTGACTTGGATAGCTTAAAAAAATTACTAAAAAGTTGAGGTCAAAGTAAACAGTTAATTTTAACTATACATTTAATAGGATCTAAAACTTTTCAAGATCTGCTTAAATTTTTATCAAAAGTTTCGTCAAACAACCCCTTAGTAAGTCTCTCGCCAACTTATAAATAAGACCCCAATAGTTCTATAATCAACGCTAGATGATTTCACAGGATCTACTTATCTCTCATCTATACTCCTAGATTATGGTTATTGAGTTGTAGACACCTTTGGTTGTTCGAGACATACCTACACACATTGTGCCATGCATATTGTGGGACTACCATGAGATTTTGGACTTAAAAGATCACGGATCTAATGTGACACCATCCTACATGTTTAAGATACTGCTATTAGAGCCAAGTTTGATAGACTCTCCATTTCCAATACTTAAAGAGTAAGAAATGATAGAACTATTCTTTTCTCACTTTGTGCTGTGAGTTGATTTTTCAATTTGATGGATATACATTAATATGCAAACATCATGCATGATTGTCCAAAAATATAACTAAGGTGCGTTCCTAAATTCTTTCTCAAAAAGCATTAATACTTGGTGCATGAAGACTTTCATAAAGCACTCATGAAAGCGTTTTTCACTACAAGAGGGCCTAGATGTTCAACGAAAAGGGCTACTCATTACATTGAACATCCACTAAAGTGTAGCACGCTCAAATCCAGTAGTACCATTGAAAATCTTGTTTCGAAAAAAATTTAGTTAGACAAAATGCCAAACAAATGAAAAAAGATAACAAATAATTTGAAGTAATAAAATGTTGCCTCATTAAAATACTGTCAAGAAAATTCGGTGGGACAAAACTTGATTGAAGAAAAAAAAAGAGTACAGCTACTCCCCTTGATAAATAAAAATCTTTGTATCAAGTCATCTATGTCTTGTATATCAATATTTTTCATATTGTAATTTCTAGTAATATATGTCTCGTGTTATCTTGTATAGTCTTCAAATAACACCTTCTTCATAAAATATATTTATCCAACCTTCGATAATTGTAGTAACATGTTGATTTTGAAAATAGCTCTTGTTAATCTCTTTAGGCATCTCATACATTTAAGAATATTAATTTGATGGTAACTGTTTTGTATATTATATACATTCATTATACAAGAATATGCATCTTTAAAACTTTATTAGGAAAAATTTATTGGAAAAAAATCATAATGATGGAAAAATAGTACATTATTCTTTTGAGTATGCTATAAAATTTGTTTCATTACAAATCTTATTAGGAAAATTCAGTGGAATAAAAACATAGTCAAGGAAAAGATATTACAACGCGTATTTACTCCGCTCAGGATAATATTACTTTAACTATATGCTTCAAACATAAAATCCTTCAAGAATATTATTAAAATCATACAAGATAAGTTGGTTATAATCACATTTACTTTATGCATATCAAATTTCATGTATTATTAGGTAGACAAGATAAAGTAATTGCATCCACCATAGGATAATTTATCTATCTATATAATTCTTTGCAAAATTCGTTATTCTAAAAGTCATATATTATATATTACGAATTTATTTTTTCCATTTTCATTTAACATAAGTATATACTTTTAGGTATTCGAACTATAGATTTATTTGGCCAATCATTTTTTCTATTAATATGATTTGACGAATTTATTTTGATATCCTCATCTTTTATAATATGTAGTGCGTCATGTACAAAAGTATTGTTGACAACTTTTTTTCGATTCTATTTCTTCCTTGTAACGTAATAACACGTTGAGATATCTCAATTTTCAATATTTTAGATACATGAACTTCTTTTAGGGTTTTACATTTTTTTTATATCTATATACTATCCAAAAGTATACT
>NW_019229606.1:20128-23542 GCF_002742605.1 Olea europaea var. sylvestris
ATCCCAAAGTTCTTTAGCAAATTGGAATAGAAATATCAAAAAATTTATGTGCAAAGTACCCAGTTTTTCATGTCTTATATATGCATTCAAATTTTCTATCTGCATTGAATTGAACTGTCTCATGTTGCCTAAGTAAACGAGGCAATTTCTTTCGAACTTCCTATCTTCCATTTGTTTTTTCAAAGTACCCATATTTTTACATATATGCTATAATAAAATGATAATTTATAGTGAACTAATTGATCTTAAAATGAAAATTTATAGTGAATTAATTAATCCCTTGAATATATAGTCTTCTAATTTAGATTAAGCTGACATTATAAAAAATATTTATCTTAAAGACACTTATTGTTTCATGGTAGTCCTTGCTACGAAGCTTGGTAATTAAGAATAGTGTCTCTTCACTGTGTGTACGTAATTTCCGTGTCTCTAACAAAAGGCCTTTGACTAGATTCAACTATAGAACAGTACTAAAGACTTTCATGGGTCATTTCACGATAACACAACGTATTAAAAATGTTCTTGTATTGGCTTTAGTTTTGCTCGCTTTCTATTTAGCTTTAAATTGTTAAAAAATGACCATTAATGCGTTCAGACATTATTTAAGTCAGTCATTGCCAGCAATGGTCGGTCATAAATCCGCTCATTATAAAAAGACCTTGACTACTTAAATGTGAAATTAATATAATATATAAGCTTAAACCAATCCCAGTTTTATTTTGGTTTTCCTAAGGGGTCCTCCACTTTTACCGTGTCTAATGCGTAAGTGATAGATTCCATAGTGAAATTTATGTCACTAAACTCATCCAATCCAAGTTATTTTGTTTTTTAAAAGGGGTCCTCCACTATACCGTGTCTGATGCTTTTGTGAGATTATAAAATGATGATTCTGTGAACGCAAACAACTCAAAAACTAAGAGAATATATATATTTTTTTATCAGTGTCAGAAAAAATAATGGAGCTCAAAATACTACAATTGCTACTGTTTCTGAGCATGAAACAATTGGTTTCTGCTGAAATTAGGTGTATTGAGAGTGAGAGACAAGCTCTAATCAAGTTTTCAGGTAATCTTAGTGGGTTAACGTGGGGAAGTGAAGAAGATAAAGGGGAATGTTGCGATTGGGATGGCGTGTTTTGCACCGACACTGGTCATGTATTCTCTCTCGATATATCTGGTATGTATTTAAGAGGTAAGATAAGTCCAGCATTGCGAGAGTTGCAGCACTTGAAACATTTGTCCCTCGCAAACACTAATTTAACAATTGATAACCTTAATTGGCTTTCTGATATTTCTTCGTTATCTTATCTCGACTTGAGTGGTGTTAACCTCAGAGTTGTAACCAACTGGTTACAGCCAATAGCAAAGCTATCTTCGCTTGCGGAATTGTACATGTCAGGCTGTCAACTCCGCGACCCCATGTCTGCATTTGATGTCTTTGCAAATTCTTCTTTGTCTAACCTTTCAACTCTTGATCTATCCCACAATGATTTCACTTCCTTTGACTCATTGTTTAACTTCAGTAGAGTTCATACTGTCCTCGACCTCCTTATAATCAGCTAGACGGTCCTATTCCAGGTACTTTTTTGAAATTGCATTTTCTTGATATATCATTCAATAAACTAAATGTACCATTTCGTCATTTATTTGAAAACCTATCACAGATAATATCACTAGAGTATCTAGATTTGTCAAACAATCAAATTGTTGGTTCCTTGCCAGATATCACCAGACTTTCATCCTTAGAAGAGTTGGACCTTAGTAACAATCAATTGGTTGGGGTACAACCACAAAGCCTTGATCAACCTTCAAGACTTGAAAGTTTAGACTTATCTTACAATCAAATTTCAGGATCACTGTTGGACTTCGAAGGATTTTCGTCATTGTACCTATTAGATCTCTCCGGAAATCAATTGAAAAAGGTACCCAAAGCTATTGGACAACTTTTCAATCTCAAAATCTTAAATCTCTCTTTAACTTCGTTGGAAGGTACGATCACTGAACATCACCTTTCAAACCTTACCCAACTAAGACGCCTTGATTTATCTTTTAACAATGTGTCTTTCAACTTGAGGTTTGATTGGATTCCAACCTTCCAATTGGAAGAAATAAACCTCAATCATTGTAATATGGGGCCTTATTTTCCAAATTGGATTCAAAAACTGAAATCTCTTTTTATGCTCTCTCTCTCTTTTGCTGGTATATCCGACACATTACCTAATTGGCTATGGAATATGTCTTCCATACAATATTTAGATCTCTCTCATAATAATATTAGTGGTCGGATGCCCCATTTGCCCTCAAGGTTGAAATTTTACGATTCTCTGGATTTAAGTTATAATAGTCTTTCGGGTCCAATTCCATTATCAGTTTTTCAATGCTCAAGAGAATTGATACTCTCCAAAAACCTGTTGTCGGGATCCATTTTCGACATATGCACAATTTCTGAGGACTTCCAAATCGGAAACCTTATTCTCTCGAATAACCAATTAGACGGTGAGCTTCCTGATTGCTGGATGAAGTTACCTGGCCTGGGAGTTCTCAATTTGGCAAATAATAGGTTTATAGGTAAACTTCCTCCCACTTTAGGCACATTGAAGTCGCTTACGATATTGCATTTGGGCAACAATAATTTCACTGGTGAATTGCCTTCCTCTTTGAAGAATTGCACAATGTTGAGAAAGTTTGATGTGGGAGGAAACAGGTTAACAGGAACAATTCCAGCATGGATTGGAACACACCTAACAAGTTTGGCAGTTCTTAGCCTTCGATTTAATAATTTTCATGGATCCATTCCTCCAACAATTTGCTACCTCACAGATATTCTCGTGTTGGACCTTTCTACAAACAACATTTTGGGAGAAATTCCACATTGCATAAACAATTTTACTTCTTTGGTTCAGCAAGATGGTTCAACTATTCACAAACTGTCGAATTACAGGGAACCAACAGATGAAGATGACAATGCTTTGGTTCTATGGAAAGGACAAGAATCAGAGTATAAAAGACTAAGAAATTTGAAAGGCATTGATCTTTCTAGCAATAAGTTAGTTGGAACTATTCCTCAAGCATTTTCTGATTTGAGAGGTTTAGTTTTCATCAACTTATCAAGAAACCATTTAACAGGGAATATCATTTCAAGCATTGGTCAATTGAAGACATTGGAATGGCTTGACCTATCTAGGAACCAACTTTCTGGGGAGATTCCGAATGGCCTTGCAAATTTACATTTTCTGAGTGTTTTGGACTTATCATACAATAATTTGACGGGGAAGATTCCACTAAGCACTCAACTACAAAGCTTTGACTCATCTACGTACACTGGAAACAACCAACTCTGTGGGGATCCATTGGCGAAGTGTCCTCATGACCCTTCTACGATTGATCATGGCAAGGTAAACGTTGTTGAAGAAGA
>NW_019229607.1:0-3413 GCF_002742605.1 Olea europaea var. sylvestris
ATCCTTTATAAGAAAGGTCTGTTTGGGAAGGATTCTATATCTAAGGTGTCCTTTTGTGAAAACTGCACTTTAGGAAAGCAACATAGGCTGCATTTTAACACAGGAAAACATAGAACCACTTCTATCCTTGAGTATATGCATGCTGATTTGTGGGGACCTTCATCCACTATCACTCAAGGAGGAAATAAATATTTCTTGTCCTTAATTGATGACTATTCTAGGAAAGTTTGGGTTTATTTGATGAAACACAAATCTGAAACCTTTGAGAAATTCAGAACTTGGAAGATTCTAGTTGAAAATGAGATTGGAAAGAAAATTAAGATCCTTAGGACAGACAATGGCCTTGAGTTTTGTAATGCTGAGTTTGATCAGTTGTGCAAAGAATCTGTATTAAAAGGCATAAAACAGTACCTTATACACCTCAGCAGAATGGAGTGGCTGAGAGGATGAATAGAACCTTGCTAGATAAGGTTAGGTGCATGTTGATAGGCTCAGGTGTCCCTAAGGTGTTATGGAGTGAAGCTGTAGTGACAGCTTCATATATTGTTAATAGAACCCCCTCAAGTGCTCTAGGTGATTAAACCCCAGAAGAGCTATGGACAGGACATGTTCCTGATTATTCTTATTTAAGAATTTTTGGTTGTGCAGCCTGCTCTCATCAAAGTATAGAAAAACTTGAACCTAGGGCCCAGAAATATGTTTTCTTGGGATATCCCGATGGGGTTAAAGGTTATAGGCTTTGGGGTAAAGAGATAAAAGGTTTTAAAATCATCACCAGTAGAGATGTGACCTTTGATGAGTCAAAAATGCCTTGTTTAGAAAATAAAGAGCCAAAGGGGTTATCTGGTGATGAAAGGGGTGATAATACCAAGCTGCAGGTTGAGCTTGGCTTACCTACTGAACCTATTAGTGATGAACAGGTGGATGAAGAAGCTGAAATATCTTCTGGTCCTCTAGAAAATGAAGAGGAAAGTGTTCAAGAAAATCTGGAAAGTCAGAGGAATTGGGAGATTACCAGTTGGCTAGAGATAGGACTACGAGAGAAGTTAGAGAGCCTGTTAGGTATGGGGATTACCTTTCACTTGCTGTTTTGTCCTATCAAGACATAGTGTTTAAAGAACCAAAATCTTATGAAGAGGCAATGAGCAGCAAGCAGTCTGAGAAATGGCATGCTGCTATGATAGATGAGATGGACTCCTTAATGAAAAATGAGACTTGGACTTTAGTCCCTAAACTTGCAGGTAAGACCCTTGTTGATTGCAAGTGGATCTTTAGTGTTAAGGAGGGAAATACTGAAAAGATGCCCATAAGATTTAAGGCTAGACTTGTAGCAAAAGGATTTACACAAAAGGAGGGCGTAGACTATAATAAGATATTTTCACCTGTGATAAAGTACACAACCATTAGAGTTATGCTTGCTCTTGTTGCTCATTATGATCTTGAACTTGAACTTGAACAAATGGACGTGAAAACTGCTTTCTTGCATGGTGACCTTGATGAAGTGATTTATATGAGGTAGCCACCTGGTTTTATTGAGGAAACTAATTCTGATCATGTGTGTTTGTTAAAAAGATCATTATATGGTCTAAAGCAATCTCCACGACAATGGTACAAAAGGTTTGATAATTTTGTATACGCTATTGGTTTCATAAGAAGTGAATATGATCATTGTCGTTATTTTAAAAGAAATGATGAAAATGCTATTATTGCTTTTATACTTCTTTATGTAGATGATATGTTGTTGATTGGTCAGAATATGCATGTTATTAATCAGATAAAACGGTCTTTAAGTGCTGAATTTGAAATGAAAGACTTAGGACATTCAAAGAGAATTCTAGGAATGGAAATCACTAGGAAAAGGCACCATAGGTTACTGTACTTGAAGCAAACTGCATATATTGAAAAAATGTTGATTAAGTTTGCCATGAATAACTCTAAATCTGTTTCACTTCCATTGGCCAGCCATTTTAAACTTAGTAAGGAGCAATGTCCGATAGATGAATCTGACATTAGACAAATGGAAAATGTACCCTATGCTAATGCCGTAGGTTCTGTTATGTACACTATGGTATGTACTAGGCCTGATGTAGCTCATTCCATTAGCACACTTAGTAGATTTATGGCCAATCCAGGACCTGACCATTGAGTTGCTCTAAAATTGCTGTTGAGATACTTGAAAGGATCTAAACATGTTGGATTGATTTTAAGTGCCTGTAATGAAGGTGTTGTACTTAAGGGTTTTGTAGATTCAGATTTTGCCGAAGATAGAGATAATAGGAAATCTACTACTTCTTATATGTTTAATTTGTGTAATACATGTATTAGTTGGAAATCTCAACTTCAACCTATTGTTGCTTTATCTACTACTGAAGCTCAGTATGTTGCTGCAACTGAAGCAATAAAAGAAGGTTTATGCCTTAAGGGTTTGTTATCTAAAATAAATGAATTGAGTAACCCTGTTATTTTATATTCAGATAGTCAAAGTGCAATTCACCTATGTAAAAAACCCTGTTTTTCATTAAAGAACCAAACACATTGATGTTAAGTTGCATTTTATTAGAGATGTTGTTTCTAAAGAACTTCTTTTACTTGAGAAAATTGCAACCCAGTTTAATCCAGCTGATGTAGGTACTAAGGTAATACCTTTAAACAAGTTTAAGTCTTGTTTACAAATTTTGAACATTGATGCAGGTTAAGTGTTTTGTTCTGTACAGGTGCTAAGGTTGATGCTTGTTGAGAATACTGGGAAGCTGTCTTCTTCAGAAGGACATTAAAATTGTGTTTTGCATTTATTAGGCTTTTTGTATGATCACTGGCATCAAGGTAGAGATTTGTTGGGCTGTGATGCCATTTGATCAGTCCAACTAATAGGCAGTGATGAAATAAGGCCCAATATGGAATCAATAGATGGTCCGTTTGTAATAAACCTAGAAGGCCCACTTAAATCGAGCCCAATATTCAGCCCCTTTATCCCCAGTCGTTATTTGACCGTTGGATTAACCCACTCAATTTAACGGTGGATGGCTTTACTATATATTCGACCCTTATTCTTTGTTTGGGAGTCGGATGGTCATTTTTCTGTTCTCTTTTTCTCTGTGTTTTCTGGAACCTTCAATGGCTTTCGTCTTTGTGACCTTTTCTTCTTCTCTGTGTGAGAATTTCTATTGATTATCTTTGTGATAATCATGTCATTGTGTTAGTCTCCTTTCTGTTGGAAGTGGTCTGTCCATTTTCGGTTCCAGTGAAGCGACTTGGTGTTTGGGGTTGTGAGGGCTCGTGTGTTGAGTTCGGTGTCTCTGTGATGGTTGTAAAGGGTGTATGGTCTGAGCGTAAATATAGATCTAAACCTTGATCCAGTGGCTTAGGTTTTCTGTTAATCTGCTGCGTATATATTCTAGTTGTATAGTTTGAAC
>NW_019229608.1:0-3413 GCF_002742605.1 Olea europaea var. sylvestris
TGACGTATGAGGGATTTTGACCATTTTTTGAAGAACGTCCAGCTGCATATTTGGATTGACGGCGTTCGCGGAATTGAGAATAATTTTCGCAGACGATGTCCGTTTTAGGACCATAAGTAGTTTTCGGAAATGTAGCGACCGTTGTGGGTTTCGCTCACGATTTCGTAATGACGTATTAGGGTTTTCGACCTTTTTTTGAAGAACGACCGCTCGCATATTTTTAACGCTTGGATTTTCGAGCTTCGAAGAAATGAGCGTAACTTATGCAAACGGTGTCCGTTTTGGGCCCATAAGTACTTTTCGGAAATGTAGCGACCCTGGAAACGGTGTCCGTTTTGGGCCCATAAGTACTTTTCGGAAATGTTGCTACCCTTTTGGATTGAACTCACAACTTCGTCATGACGGATGAGGGATTTTGACCATTTTTTTTAAGAGCGTGCAGCTGCATATTTGGATTGACGGCGTTCGAGGAATTGAGCATAACTTTCGCAGACGTTGTCCGTCTTGGGACCATAAGTAGTTTTCGAAAATGTAGCGACCGTTGTGGGTTTAGCTCACGATTTCGTAAAGACGTATTAGGGTTTTCGTCCTTTTTTTGAAGAACGACCGCTTGCATATTTTTGAAGCTTTGATTTTCGAGCTTAGAAGAAATGAGCGTAACTTATGCAAAAGGTGTCCGTTTTGGGCCCATAAGTACTTTTCGGAAATGTAGCGACCCTTTTGGATTGAACTCACTACCTCGTCGTGACTTTTGAGGGATTTTGACCATTTTTTGAAGAACGTGCAGCTGCATATTTGGATTGACGGCGTTCGAGGAAATGAGCATAACTTTCGCAGACGGTGTCCGTTTTGGGACCATAAGTATTTCTCGAAAATGTAGCGACCGCTGTGTGTTTACCTCACGATTTCGTAATGACGTATTAGGGTTTTCGACCTTTTTTTGAAGAACGACCGCTCGCATATTTTTAACTCTTGGATTTTCGAGCTTTGAAGAAATGAGCGTAACTTATGCAAACGGTGTCCGTTCCGGGCCCATAAGTCCTTTTCGGAATCGCAGCGGCCCTTTTGGATTGAACTCACTAGGAAATGTAGCGACCGCTGTGGGTTTAGCTCACGATTTCATAATTACGCATTAGGGTTTTCGTCCTTTTTTTGAAGAACGACCGCTCGCATATTTTTAACGCTTGAATTTTCGAGCTTCGAAGAAATGAGCGTACCTTATGCAAACGGTGTCCGTTCCGGGCCCATAAGTCCTTTTCGGAATCGCAGCGGCCCTTTTGGATTGAACTCACTAGGAAATGTAGCGACCGCTGTGGGTTTAGCTCACGATTTCATAATTACGCATTAGGGTTTTCGTCCTTTTTTTGAAGAACGACCGCTCGCATATTTTTAACGCTTGAATTTTCGAGCTTCGAAGAAATGAGCGTAACTTATGCAAACGGTGTCCGTTCCGGGCCCATAAGTCCTTTTCGGAAATGTAGCGACCCTTTTGGATTGAACTCAATATCTCATCATGACGTATGAGGTGTTTTGACCATTTTTTGAAGAACGTGCAGCTGCATATTTAGAATGACGGCGTTCGAGGAATTGAGCATAACTTTCACAGACGGTGTCCATTTTGGGACCATAAGTAGTTCTCGGAAATGTAGCGACCGCTGTGGGTTTAGCTCACGATTTTGTAATGACGAATTAGGGTTTTCGACCTTTTTTTGAAGAACGACCCCTCGCACATTTTTAACGCTTGGATTTTCGAGCTTCGAAGAAATGAGCGTAACTTATGCAAACGGTGTCCGTTTTGGGCCCATAAGTACTTTTCGGAAATGTAGCGACCCTATTGGATTGAACTCACTACTTCGTCCTGACGTATGAGGTATTTTGACCATTTTTTGGAGAACGTCCAGCTGCATATTTGGATTGACGGCGTTCCCGGAATTGAGAATAACTTTCGCAGACGGTGTCCGTTTTGGGACCATAAGTAGTTTTCGGAAATGTAGCGACCGGTGTGGGTTTAGCTCACGATTTTGTAATGACGTATTAGGGTTCTCGACCTTTTTTTGAAGAACGACCGCTCGCATATTTTTAACGCTTGGATTTTCGAGCTTCGAAGAAATGAGCGTAACTTATGCAAACGGTGTCCGTTTTGGGCCCATAAGTACTTTTCGGAAATGTAGCGACCCTATTGGATTGAACTCACTACTTCGTCCTGACGTATGAGGTATTTTGACCATTTTTTGAAGAACGTCCAGCTGCATATTTGGATTGACGTCGTTCGAGGAATTGAGAATAACTTTCGCAGACGGTGTCCGTTTTGGGCCCATAAGTACTTTTCGGAAATGTAGCGACCCTATTGGATTGAACTCACTACTTCGTCCTGACGTATGAGGTATTTTGACCATTTTTTGAAGAACGTCCAGCTGCATATTTGGATTGACGTCGTTCGAGGAATTGAGAATAACTTTCGCAGACGGTGTCCGTTTTGGGCCCATAAGTACTTTTCGGAAATGTAGCGACCCTTTTGGATTGAACTCAATACCTCGTCGTGACGTATGAGGGATTTTGACCATTTTTTGAAGAATGTGCAGCTACATATTTGGATTGACGACGTTCGAGGAATTGAGCATAACTTTCGCAAACGGTGTTCGTTTTGGGACCATAAGTATTTCATGAAAACGTAGCGACCGCTGTGTGTTTAGCTCACGATTTCGTAATGACGTATTAGGGTTCTCGACCTTTTTTTGAAGAACGACCGCTCGCATATTTTTAACGCTTGGATTTTCGAGCTTCGAAGAAATGAGCGTAACTTATGCAAACGGTGTCCGTTCCGGGCCCATAAGTCCTTTTCGGAAATGTAGCAACCCTTTTGGATTGAACTCAATACCTCATCATGACGTATGAGGTGTTTTGACCATTTTTTGAAGAACGTGCAGCTGCATATTTGGAATGACGGCGTTCGAGGAATTGAGCATAACTTTCGCAGACGGTGTCCGTTTTGGGACCATAAGTAGTTCTCGAAAATGTAGCGACCGCTGTGGGTTTAGCTCACGATTTTGTAATGATGTATTAGGGTTTTCGACCTTTTTTTGAAGAACGATCGCTCGCACATTTTTAACGCTTGGATTTTCGAGCTTCGAAGAAATGAGCGTAACTTATGCAAACGGTGTCCGTTTTGGGCCCATAAGTACTTTTCGGAAATGTAGCGACCCTATTGGATTGAACTCACTACTTCGTCCTGACATATGAGGGATTTTGACCATTTTTTGAAGAACGTCCAGCTGCATATTTGGATTGACAGCGTTCGCGGAATTGAGAATAACTTTCGCAGACGGTGTCCGTTTTGGGAACATAAGTAGTTTTCGGAAATGTAGCGACCGTTGTGGGTTTAGCTCACGATTTCGTAATGACGTATTAGGGTT
>NW_019229609.1:0-3413 GCF_002742605.1 Olea europaea var. sylvestris
TTGTTGAAAACAGTCAAACCCGAAGTAATCACGAAATCAAAAACAACTTTTCGTTGGCAAGATTTCAATCGAATTGGACTAGCGATTAGCCGAAAATGATCAAACCCGAAGTTATCATGAAATCAAAATCCACTTTTCATTAGCTCCATTCCAATCAAATTAGTCTAGCAATTCACCGACAATGATCAAACCCGAAGTTATAATTAAATCAAAAATGACTTTTCATTTGCTCGATTCCAATTGAATTAGACATGCAATTCGCCAGAAGCGAACCAACTTGAAGTTATCATGAAATCAAAAACTACTTTCCATTGGCTCGATTCCGATCGAATTAGACTACCAATTCGCAAAAAATGAACAAACCCGAAGTTATCATGAAATCAAAAACCACTTTTCATTGCCTCGATTCTAATTGAATTAGACTAGCATTTCGCAAAAGAGAAACAAAGCCGAAGTTATCATGGAATCAAAAACTACTTTCCATTGACTCGATTCCAATCGAATTAGACTGGCATTTCGCCAAAAATGAACAAACCCGAAGTTATCACGAAATCAAAAACCATTTTTCATTGGCTCCATTCCAATCGAATTAGACTAGCAATTCGCCAAAAAACGAACAAACCCGAAGTTATCATGAAATCGAAATCCACTTTTCGTAGGCTCGATTCAAATCGAATTAGACTTGCAATTTGCCGAAAATGAACAAACCCGAAGTTATCATGAAATCGAAAACCAATTTTCATTGGCTCGATTTCGATCGAATTAGACTAGAAATTCGCAAAAAATGAACAAACCCGAAGTTATCATGAAATCGAAAACCACTTTTCATTGCTTCGATTCTAATTAAATTAGACTAGCATTTCGCAAAAAAGAAAGAAACTCGAAGTTATCATGGAATCAAAAACTACTTTCCATTGGCTCGATTCCAATCGAATTAGACTGGCATTTCGGCAAAAATGAACAAACTCGAAGTTATCATGAAATCAAAAACCACTTTTCATTGGCTCGATTCCAGTCGAATTAGACTAGCAATTTTTCGAAAACGATCAAACCCGAAGTTATCATGAAATCGTAAACCACTTTTCATTGGCTCGATTCCAGTCGAATTAGACTAGCAATTTTTCGAAAACGATCAAACCCGAAGTTATCATGAAATCGTAAACCACTTTTCATTGGCTCGATTCCAGTCGAATTAGACTAGCAATTTTTCGAAAACGATCAAACCCGAAGTTATCATGAAATCGAAAACCACTTTTCATTGGCTCCATTCCAATCGAGTTAGACTAACAATTTCCAAACACGAGCAAACCCGAGGTTAGCATAAAATCAAAAAGCACTTTTCATTGGCTCCATTCCAATTGAATTAAACTTGCAATTTACCAAAAATGAACAAACCCGAAGTTATCATCCAATCAATAACCACTTTTCATAAGCTCGATTCCAATCGAATTAGACTTTCAATTCGCCAAAGACGAACAAAATCGAAGTTTTCATAAAATCAAAAAGTACTTTTCATTGGCTCCAATCCAATCGAATTAGATTAGCAATTCGTCAAAAACAAACAAACCCAAAGTTATCATGAAATCGAAATCCACTTTTCATTGGCTCGATTCCAATCGAATTAGACTAGCAATTTTTCAAAAACGATCAAACCCGAAGTTATCATGAAATAGAAACCACTTTTCATTGGCTCGATTTCAATCGAATTAGACTAGCAATTCATCGAAAATGATCAAACTCAATGTTATCATGAAATCATAAACAACTTTTCATTGACTCAATTCCAATCGACTTAGACTAGCAATTCGCCAAAAATGAACAAACCCGTAGTTATCATGAAATCGAAAACCACTTTTCATTGGCTCCATTCCAATCGAATTAGACTAACAATTCGCCAAAAACGAACAAACCCGAAGTTGTCAGGAAATCAAAAATCACTTATCATTGGCTCGATTCCAATCAAATTAGACTAGCAATTAGCTAAAAATGATCAAACCCGAAGTTATTATGAAATCAAAAACCACTTTTCACTGGCTCCGTTTCAATCGAATTAGACTAGCAATTCGCCAAAAATTAACAAACCCGAAGTTATCATGAAATCAAAAACCACTTTTCATTGGCTTAATTCCAATCGAATTAGACTAGCAATTAGCCGAAAATGATCAAACCCGAAGTTATCATGAAATCAAAAACCACTTTTTGTTGGCTCCATTCCAATCAAATTAGACTAGCAATTTGCTGAAAATGATCAAACCTGAAGTTAGCATTAAATCAAAAACTACTTTTCAATGGCTCGATTCCAATTAAATTAGACTAGCAATTCGCAAAAAACGAACAAACCCGAAGTTATCATGAAATCGAAAACTACTTTCCATTGGCTCGATTCCAATCGAATTAGACTAGCATTTCGCCAAAAAATGAACAAACCCGAAGTTATCATGAAATCAAAAACCACTTTTCATTGGCTCGATTCCAATCGAATTAGACAAGCAACTTGTTGAAAACAATCAAACCCGAAGTAATCACAAAATCAAAAACCAATTTTCATTGTCTAGATTCCAATCAAATTGGACTAGCAATTAGCCGAAAACGATCAATCCCGAAGTTATCCTAAAATCAAAATCCACTTTTCATTAGCTCCATTCCAATCAAATTAGACTAGCAATTTGCCGACAATGATCAAACCCGAAGTTATAATTAAATCAAAAACAACTTTTCATTTGCTCGATTCCAATTGAATTAGACTAGCAATTCGCTAAAAGCGAGCAAACCCGAAGTTATCATGAAATCAAAAACTACTTTCAATTGTCTCGATTCCAATCGAATTAGACAAGCATTTCGCTAAAAATGAACAAACCCGAAGTTATCATCAAATCAAAAACCACTTTTCATTGGCTCCATTCCAATCGAATTAGACTAGCGATTCGCCAAAAACGAAACAACCGAAAGTTATCATGAAATCAAAAACCACTTTTCAGTGGCTCGATTCCAATCGAATTAGACTAGCAATTTGCCAAAAATTAAAAAACCTAAAGTTATCAAGAAATCAAAAACCACTTTTCATGGGCACCATTCCAATTGAATTAGACAAGCAATTTCCCAAAAATGAACAAACCCAAAGTTATCATGAAATCAAAATCTACTTTTCGTTGGCTTGAATCCAATCAAATTAGACTAGCAATTAGCTAAAAATGATCAAACCAGGAGTTATCAAGAAATCAAAAACCACTTTTCACTGGCTCCATTCCAATCGAATTAGACTAGCAATTCGCCAAAAATGAACAAACCCGAGGTTATCATGAAATAAAAAACCACTTTTCATTGGCTCGTTTCCAATCGAAATAGACTCGCAATTAGTCGAAAACGATCAAACCTGAAGTTATCATGAAATCAAAAACCACTTTTCATTGGCC
>NW_019229610.1:0-3098 GCF_002742605.1 Olea europaea var. sylvestris
AACAAAAATCGCGCCGGGGGCAATTTCGTCATTTTTCGCGACGGTGTCGGAATTGGCTAAAATTTGACAGATTCATCGGAAACAAAAATCTCGCCGGGGGCAATTTCGTCATTTTTCGCAACGGTGTCGAAATCGGCTAAAATTCGACAGATTGAACGGAAACAAAAATCGCGCCGGGGGCAATTTCGTCATTTTTCGCGACGGTTTCGGAATGGGCAAACATTTGATAGATTGATCGGAACCAAAAATCGCGCGGGGGGCAATTTCGTCATTTCTCGCTACTGTGTCGGAATCGGCTCAAATTTGACTGATTGATCGGCAACAAAAATCGCGTCGGGGGTAAAAAATTTGACTGATTGATCGGCAACAAAAATCGCGTCGGGGGTAAAAAATTTGACTGATTGATCGGCAACAAAAATCGCGTCGGGGGTAAAAAATTTGACTGATTGATCGGAAACAAAAATCGCGCCGGGGGCAATTTCGTCATTTTTCGCAACGGTGTCGAAATTGGCTAAAATTCGACAGATTGATCGGAAACAAAAATAGCGCCGGGGGCAATTTCGTCATTTTTCGCGACGGTGTAGGAATCGATTAAAATTTGATAGATTAATCAGAAACAAAAATCGCGCCGGGGGCAATTTCGTCATTTTTCGCGACGGTGTCGAAATCGGCTAAAATTCGACCGATTGATCGGAAACAAAAATCGCGCCGGGGGCAATTTCGTCATTTTTCGCGACGGTTTCGGAATGGGCAAACATTTGATGGATTGATCGGAAACAAAAATCGCGCGGGGGCAATTTCGTCATTTTTCGCGACGGTGTCGGAATCGATTAAAATTTGACAGATTAATCAGAGACAAAAATCGCGCCGGGGGCAATTTCTTCATTTTTCGCGACGGTGTAGGAATTGGTAAAAATTTGACAGATTGATCGGAAACAAAAATCGCGCCGGGGTCAATTTCTTCATTTTTCGCTACGGTGTCGGAATCGGCTAAAATTCGACAGATTGATCGGAAACAAAAGTCTCGCCGGGGGCAATTTCTTTATTTTTCGCGACGGTGTCGGAATCGGCTAAAATTCGACAGATTGATCGGAAACAAAAATCGCGCCGGGGGCAATTTCGTCATTTTTCAAGACGGTGTCGGAATAGGCTAAAATTTGACTGATTAATCGGAAACAAAAATCGCGCCGGGGGCAATTTCGTCATTTTTCGCAACGGTGTCGAAATCGGCTAAAATTCGACAGATTGATCGGAAACAAAAATCGCGCCGGGGGCAATTTCGTCATTTTTCGCGACGATGTCGGAATGGGCAAACATTGGACAGATTGATCGGAAACAAAAATCGCGCCGGGGGCAATTTCGTCATTTTTCGCGACGATGTCGGAATGGGCAAACATTGGACAGATTGATCGGAAACAAAAATCGCGCCGGGGGCAATTTCGTCATTTTTCGCGACGATGTCGGAATGGGCAAACATTGGACAGATTGATCGGAAACAAAAATCGCGCCGGGGGCAATTTCGTCATTTTTCGCGACGATGTCGGAATGGGCAAACATTGGACAGATTGATCGGAAACAAAAATCGCGCCGGGGGCAATTTCGTCATTTTTCGCGACGGTGTCGGAATCGGCTAAAATTCGACAGATTGATTGGAAACAAAAATCGCGCCGGGGGCAATTTCTTCATTTTTCGCGACGGTGTAGGAATTTGCAAAAATTTGACAGATTGATCGGAAACATAAATCTCGCCGGGGGCAATTTCTTTATTTTTCGCGACGGTGTCAGAATCGGCTAAAATTCGACAGATTGATCGGAAACAAAAATCGCGCCGGGGGCAATTACGTCATGTTTCGCGACGGAGTCGGAATGGGCAAAAATTTTACAGATTGATCGGAAACAAAAATCGTGTCGGGGGCAATTTCGTCATTTTTCGCGACGGTGTAGGAATTGGCAAAAATTTGACAGATTGATCGGAAACAAAAATCGCGCCGTGGGCAATTTCGTCATTTTTCACGACGGTGTCGGAATGGGCTTAAATTTGACTGATTGATCGGAAATAAAAATCGCGCGGGGGCAATTTCGTCATTTTTCGCGACTGTGTCGGAATCGGTTAAATTTGACTGGTAGATCGGAAACAAAATCGCGCCAGGGCAATTTCGTCATTTTTCGCGACTGTGTCGAAATCGGCTAAAATTCGACAGATTGATCGGAAACAAAAATCGCGTCGGGGGCAATTTCGTCATTTTTTGCGACGGCGTCGGAATGGGTAAAAATTTGTCAGATTGATCAGAAACAAAAATCGCGCCGGGGGCAATTTTGTCATTTTTCAGGATGGTGTCGGAATCGGCTAAAATTCGAAAGATTGATCGGAAACAAAAATCGCGCCGGGGGCAATTTCGTCATTTTTCGCGACGGTTTCGAAATGGGGAAACATTTGATAGATTGATCGGAAACAAAAATCGCGCCGGGGGCAATTTCGTCATTTTTCACGACGGTGTCGGAATGGGCTTAAATTTGACTGATTGATCGGAAATAAAAATCGCGCGGGGGCAATTTCGTCATTTTTCGCGACGGTGTCGGAATCGGTTAAAATTTGACAGATTAATCAGAAAAAAAAATCGCGCCGGGGGCAATTTCTTCATTTTTCGCGACGGTGTAGGAATTGGCAAAAATTTGACAGATTGATCGAAAACAAAAATCGCGCCGTGGTCAATTTCTTCATTTTTCGCGACGGTGTCGGAATCGGCTAAAATTCGACAGATTGATCGGAAACAAAAATCGCGCCGGGGGCAATTTCATCATTTTTCGCGACGGTGTCGGAATGGGCAAAAATTTTACAGATTGATCGGAAACATAAATCTAGCCGGGGGCAATTTCTTTATTTTTCGTGACGGTGTCGAAATCGGCTAAAATTCGACAGATTGATCGGAAACAAAAATCGCGCCGGGGGCAATTTCGTCATTTTTCGCGACGGAGTCGGAATGGGCAAAAATTTTACAGATTGATCGGAAACAAAAATCGTGCCGGGGGCAATTTCGTCATTTTTCGCGACGGTGTAGGAATTGGCAAAAATTTGACAGATTGATCGGAAACAAAAAT
>NW_019229610.1:3108-3412 GCF_002742605.1 Olea europaea var. sylvestris
AAATTTTTACAGATTGATCAGAAATAAAAAGCGCGCCGGGGGCAATTTCGTCATTTTTCGCGACGGTGTCGGAATCGGCTAAAATTTCACAGATTCATCGGAAACAAAAATCGCGCCGGGGGCAATTTCGTCATTTTTCACGACGGTGTCGAAATCGGCTAAAATTCGACAGATTGATCGAAAACAAAAATCGCGTCAGGGGCAATTTCGTCATTTTTTGGGACGGTGTCGGAATGGGTAAAAATTTGTCAGATTGATCGGAAACAAAAATCGCGCCGGGGGCAATTTTGTCATTTTTCAGGAC
>NW_019229611.1:0-3412 GCF_002742605.1 Olea europaea var. sylvestris
TTGCTAGTCTAATTCGGTTGGAATCGAGCCAATGAAAAGTGGTTTTCGATTTCTTGATAACTTCGGGTTTGATCATTTTCGGCAAATTGCTAGTCCAATTTGATTGGAATCGAGCCAATGAAAAGTGGTTTTTGAATTCATGATGACTTCGGGTTTGACCATTTTCGGCGAATTGCTAGTCTAATTCGTTTGGAATCGAGCCAATAAAAAGTGGCTTTCGATTTCATGATATCTTCGGGTTTGATCATTTTTGAAAAATTGCTAGTCTAATTCGGTTAGAATCGAGCCAATGAAAAGTGGTTTTCGATTTCATGATAACTTCGGGTTTGATCATTTTCGGCAAATTGCTAGTCTAATTCGTTTAAAATCGAGCCAATGAAAAGTGGTTTTTGATTTCATGATAACTTTGGGTTTGTTCATTTTTGGAGAAATGCTAGTCTAATTCGATTGGATTCGAGCCAATGAAAAGTGGTTTTTGATTTAGTGATAACTTTGGGTTTGTTCTCTTTAGCGAATTGCTAGTCTAATTAGATTGGAATCGAGCCAATGAAAAGTGGTTTATGATTTCATGAAAACTTCGGGTTTGATCGTTTTCGATGAATTGCTAGTCTAATTTGATTGGAATTAAGCCGATGAAAAGAGGTTTTGATTTCATGATAACTGCAGGTTTGTTCATTTTTGGAGAATTACTAGTCTTATTCGATTAGAATCGAGCCAACGAAAAGTGGTTTTTGATTTCACGATAACATGGGGTTTGTTCGTCTTTGGCAAATTGCTAGCCAAATTCGATTAGAATCGAGCCAATGAAAAGTGGTTTTTGATTTTAAGATGACATCGGGTTTGATCATTTTCGACGAATTGCTAGTCTAATTCGATTGGAATCGAGCTAATGAAAAGTGGTTTTTATTTCATGATAACTTTGGGTTTGCTTGTTTTTGGCGAATTGCTAGTCTAATTCGATTAGAATTGAGCCAATGAAAAGTGGCTTTTGATTTCATGATAACATCGGGTTTATTCGTCTTTGGAAAATTGCTCTAATTCGATTGGAATCGAACCAATGAAAAGTGGTTTTTGATTTCATGATAACATCGGGTTTGTTCATCTTTTGCAAATTGCTAGTCCAATTCGATTGGAATCGAGTCGGTGAAAATTGGTTTTTGATTTCATGATAACATCGGGTTTGTTCGTCTTTTGCAAATTGCAAGTCCAATTCGATTGGAATCGAGTCAGTGAAAAGTGGTTTTTAATTTCATGATAACATCGGGTTTGTTCGTCTTTGGCAAATTGATAGTCTAATTCGATTGGAATCAAGCCAACGAAAAGTGGTTTTTGACTTCATGATAACTTCGGGCTTGGTCATTTTTGGCAAAATGCTAGTCTAATTCAATTGGAATCGAGCCAATGAAAAGTGGTTTTTATTTCATGATAACTTCGGGTTTGATCATTTTTTAGGAATTGCTAGTCTAATTCGTTTGGAATAGAGCAAAAAAAAGTTGCTTTCGATTTCATGACAACTTCGGGTTTGATCGTTTTCGGCAAATTGCTAGTCTAATTCGATTGGAATTGAGCCAATAAAAAGTAGTTTTTGATTTCATGATAACTTCGGGTTCATTCATTTTTGGCGAATTGCTAGTCTAATTAGATTGTAATCGAACCGACGGAAAGTGTCTTTCGATTTCATGATAACTTCGGGTTTGTTCATTTTTGGAGAAATGCTAGTCTAATTCGATTGGAATCGAACCAATGAAAAGTGGTTTTTGATTTCATGATAACTTCGGATTTGCTCTTTTTTGCGAAATGCTTGTCTTGTTCGATTGGAATCGAACCAATGAAAAGTGGTTTTTGATTTCATGATAACATCGGATTTACTCGTCTTTGGTGAATTGGTAGTCTAATTTGATTGGAATCGAACCAATGAAAAGTGGTTTTTGATTTCATGATAACTGCAGGTTTGTTCGTTTTGACGAATTTCTGGTCCAATTCGATTGGAATCGAGCCAATGAAAAGTGGTTTTTGATTTAAAGATAACTTCGGGTTTGATAGTTTTCGGTGAATTGCTAGTCTAATTCGATTGGAATCGAGCTAATGAAAAGGGGTTTTGATTTCATGATAACTTTGGGTTTGTTCATTTTTGATGAATTGCTAGTCTTATTCAATTCGAATAGAGCCAATGAAAAGTGGGTTTCGATTTCGTGATAACATCGGGTTTGTTCGTCTTTGGTAAATTGCAAGTCTAATTCGATTGGAATCGAGCCAATAGAAAGTGGTTTTTGATATCAAGACAACTTCGGGTTTGATCGTTTTCGGCAAATTGCTAGCCTAATTCAATTGGAATTGAGCCAATAAAAAGTGGTGTTTGATTTCATGATAACTTCGGGTTCATTCATTTTTGGCGAATTGCTAGTCCAATTTGATTGGAATCGAGCCGACGAAAAGTGGCTTTCGATTTCATGATAACTTCGAGTTTGTTAGTTTTTGGAAAAATGCTAGTCTAATTCGGTTGGAATTGAAACAATGAAAAGTGGTTTTGGATTTCATGATAACTTCGGGTTTGCTTGTTTTTTGCGAAATGCTTGTCTAATTCGATTGGAATCGAGCCAATGTAAAGTAGTTTTTGATTTCATGATAACTTCTGGTTTGCTTGTTTTTTGCGAAATGCTTGTCTAATTCGATTGCAATCGAGCTAATGAAAAGTAGTTTTTTTTTTCATGATAACTTCGGGTTTGTTCTCTTACGGCGAATTGTTTGTCTTATTCGATTAGAATCGAGCCTATGAAAAGTAGTTTTTGATTTCATGATAACTTCGGGTTTCTTCGTTTCTGGCGAATTGCTAGTCTTATTCGATTGGAATCGAGCCAATGAAAGGGGTTTTTGATTTCATGATAACTTTGGGTTTGATCGCTTTTTTGTGAATTGCTAGTCCAACTCGATTGGAATCGAGCCAATGAAAAGTGGTTTTTGATTTCATGATAACTTCGGGTTTGTTCATTTACGGCGAATTACTTGTCTTATTCGATTAGAATTGAGCGAGTGAAGAGTGGCTTTCGATTTCATGATAACTTCGGGTTTGATCGTTTTCGAAAAATTACTTGTCAAATTCGGTTGGAATTGAGCCAATGAAAAGTGTTTCAATTTCATGATAACTTCGGGTTTGATCATTTTCGGCTTATTGCTGGTCCAATTCGATTGGAATCGAGCCAATGAAAAGTGGATTTTGATTTCATGATAACTTTGGGTTTGTTCGTTTTCATCGAAATAGCAGCTTAATTCCATTGGAATCGAGCCAATGAAAAGTGGTTTTTGATTACATGATAACTTCGGGTTTGTTCTTTTTGGAGAATTGCTAGTCTAATTCGATTGGAATCGAGCCAATGAAAAGTGGCTTTTGATTTCATGAAAACTTCGGGTTTGA
>NW_019229612.1:0-3412 GCF_002742605.1 Olea europaea var. sylvestris
CGATTCCGACGCCGTCGCGAAAAATCACGAAATTGAGCCCTGCGCGATTTTTGTTTCCGATCAATCAGTCAAATTTTAGCCGAATCCGACACCATCGCGAAAAATGACGAAATTGTCCACGACGCGATTTTTGTTTCCAATGAATCAGTCAAATTTTAGCCGATTCCGACACCGTCGCCGAATCCGACACCATCGCGAAAAATGACGAAATTGCCCTAGGCGCAATTTTTATTTCCGATAAACCTTTAAAATTTTAGCTTATTACGACACTGTCGCGAAAAATGACCAAATTGTCCCAAGCCCGATTTTTGTCTTCGATCAACCTGTCAAATTTGAGCATATTCCGACTCCGCCGCGAAAAATGACGAAATTTCCCCTGGATCGATTTTTGTTTTCGATCAACCTGTCAAATATGAGCCCATTCCGACTCGGTCGCGAAAAATGACGAAATTGCCCCCGACGCGATTTTTGTGTCCAATCAACCTGTCTAATTTGAACCCATTCCGACACCGTCGCGAAAAATGACGAAATTGCCCCCGGCGCGATTTTTGTGTCCGATCAACCTGTCAAATTTGAGCCCATTCCGACTCCGTCGCGAAAAATAACGAAATTGCCCCTGAGTGATTTTCGTTTCCGATCAACTTGTCAACTTTGGGCCCATTCCGACACCTTCGTGATAATGACGAAATTGTCCCTGGCGTGGTTTTTGTTTCCGATCAACCGGTCAAATTTGAGAGCATTCCGACTCCGTCGGGAAAAATGACGAAATTGCACCCGGCGCCATTTTTGTTTACGATCAATCTGTCAAATTTGAGCCCAATCCGACCCCTTCGCGAAAAATAACGAAATTGCGCCCGGATAAATTTTTGTTTCCGATCAACCTTTCAAAATTGAGCCCATTCCGACATTGTCGTGAAAAATGCCGAAATTGCCCCTGGCGCGATTTTTGTTCACGATCAACCTGTCAAATTTGAGCCCATTCCGACTCCGTTGCGAAAAATGATGAAATTCCCCCGGCGAGATTTTTGTTCCCGGTCAACCTGTCAAATTTTAGCCCATTCCGACTCCGTCGCGAAAAATGACGAAATTGCCCCCTGCGCGGTTTATGTTTCCTATCAACCGTCAAATTTGAGCCCATTCCGACACCTTCGTATAAATGACGAGATTGCCCCTGGCGTGATTTTTGTTTCCGATCAATCTGCCAAATTTTAGCCCATTCCGACACTGTCTAGAAAAATGACGAAATCGCCCCCGGCGCGATTTTTATTTCCGATTAATCTGTCAAATTTTAGCTCATTCCGACACCGTCGCGAAAAATGACGAAATCGCCCCCGGCGCGATTTTTATTTCCGATTAATCTGTCAAATTTTAGCTCATTCCGACACCGTCGCGAAAAATGACGAAATCGCCCCCGGCGCGATTTTTGGCTACGATCAACCTGTCAAATTTGAGCCCATTCTGACTCCGTCGCTAAAAATTACGAAATTGCCTCTTGCGCGGTTTTTGTTTCCGATCAACCGGTCAAATTTGAGCGCATCCCGACTCCGTCGCAAAAAATGACGAAATTTCCCCCTGCGCGATTTTTGTTTCCGATCAACCTGTCAAATTTGAGCCCATTCCGACACCTTCGTAAAAATGACGAAATTGCCCTTGGCGTGATTTTTGTTTCCGATCAATCTGTCACATTTAAGCCCATTCCGACTCCGTCGCGAAAAATGACGAAATTGCCCCTGGCGCGATTTATGTTCCCGATCAACCTGTCAAATTTGAGCCCATTTTGACTCTGTCGCGAAAAATTACGAAATTGCATCTGGCGCGGTTTTTGTTTCCGATCAACCTGTCAAATTTGAGCCCATTCCGACACCATCGCGAAAAATGACGAAATTGCCCCTGGCGCGATTTGTGTTTTTTCATCAACCTGCAAAATTTCAGCCCATTCCGACATTGTCGCAAAAAATGACGAAATTGCCCTCGGCGCGATTTTTGTTTCCGATCAGCCTCTCAAATTTTAGACCATTCCGACTCCGTCGTGAAAAATGATGAAATTGCCCCTGGCGCGATTTGTGTTTTTTCATCAACCTGCAAAATTTCAGCCCATTCCGACATTGTCGCAAAAAATGACGAAATTGCCCTCGGCGCGATTTTTGTTTCCGATCAGCCTCTCAAATTTTAGACCATTCCGACTCCGTCGTGAAAAATGATGAAATTGCCCCTGGCGCGATTTGTGTTTTTTCATCAACCTGCAAAATTTCAGCCCATTCCGACATTGTCGCAAAAAATGACGAAATTGCCCCTGGCGCGATTTTTGTTTCCAATCAACCAGCCAAATTTCAGCCCATTCTTACACCGCCGCGAAAAATGACGAAATTGCCTCTGGCGTGGTTTTTGTTTCGAATCAACGTGTCAAATTTTAGACCATTCCGACACCGTCGTGAAAAATGATGAAATTGCCCCTAGCGCGGTTTATGTTTCCGATCAACCTGTCAAATTAAGCCCATTCAGACACAGTCACGAAAAATGACGAAATTGCCCCGGCGCGAATTATGTTTCCGATCAACCGGTAAAATTTTAGACCATTCCGACATCGTCGCAAAAAATGATGAAATTGCCCTTGGCGTGAGTTTTGTTTCCGATCAATCTGTCAAATTTTAGCCCATTCCGACACTGTCACGAAAAATGACGAAATTGCCCCCACGCAATTTTTGTTTCCAGTCAACCTGCCAAATTTCAGCCCATTCCGACACCGTCGTGAAAAATGACGAAAATGCCCCTGGCACGGTTTTTGTTTCCGATCAACCTGTCAAATTTTAGCCCATTCCGTCAACATCACGAAAATCGAAGAAATTACCCCTGGCGTGGTTTTTGTTTCCGATCAACCTGTCAAATTTTAGCCGATTCCGACACCGTCGCGAAAAATGACGAAATTGCTCCTGCACGATTTTTGTTTCCGATCAACGTGTCAAATTTTAGCCCATTCCGTCAACGTCGCGAAAAACGACGAAATTACCCCTGGCGTGGTTTTTGTTTCCGATCAACCTGTCAAATTTTAGCCGATTCCGACACCGTCGCGAAAAATGACGAAATTGCTCCTGCACGATTTTTGTTTCCGATCAACGTGTCAAATTTTAGCCCATTCCGTCAACGTCGCGAAAAACGACGAAATTACCCCTGGCGTGGTTTTTGTTTCCGATCAACCTGCCAAATTTTAGCCAATTTCGAAACCGTTGCAAAAATGACGAAATTGCCCACGGCGCGATTTTTGTTTCCAATCAACCAACGAAATTTTAGCCCATTTCGACACTGTCGTTAAAAATGTCGAAATTGCCCCGAGCGCGATTTATGTGTCCGATCAACCTGTCAAATTAAGCCCACTCCGACACAGTCGCAAAAAATGACGAAATTGTCCCTGGCG
>NW_019229613.1:0-3412 GCF_002742605.1 Olea europaea var. sylvestris
AATCCAGAAGGGTCGCTACATTTCCGAAAAGTACTTATGGTCCCAAAACGGATACCGTCTGCAAAAGTTACGATCATTTCTTCAACGGTCGAGAATCCAAGAGTTCCAAATATGCGAGTTGTCGTTCTTTAAAAAATGGTCGAAAACCTTAATACGTCATTACGAAATCGTGAGCTAAACCCAAAACGGTCGCTACATTTCCGAAAAGTACTTATGGTCCCAAAACGGACACCGTCAGCAAAAGTTACGGTCATTTCTTCGAAGGTCGACAATCCAAGAGTTCCAACTATGCGAGTTGTCGTTCTTTAAAAAAGGGTAGAAAACCTTAATACGTCATTACGAAATCGTGAGCTAAACCCAAAATGGTCTCTACATTTCCGAAAAGTACTTGTGGCCCCAAAAATGGACACTGTCCGCAAAAGCTATGCTCAATTCTTCGAACGCCGTCAGTCCAAATATCCAAGTGCAGTTCCTCAAAAAATGGTTAAAACCCCTCATACGTCACGACGAAGTTGTGAGTTCAATCCAGAAGAGTCACTACATTTTCGAATAGTACTTATGGTCCCAAAACGGACACCGTCTGCAAAAGTTACGGTCATTTCTTCGAAGGTCGACAATCAAAGAGTTCCAAATATGCGAGTTGTCGTTCTTTAAAAAATGGTCGAAAACCTTAATACGTCATTACGAAATCGTGAGCTAAACCCAAAACGGTCGCTACATTTCCGAAAAGTACTTATGGTCCCAAAAACGGACACTGTCTGCAAAAGCTATGCTCAATTCTTCGAACGTCGTCAGTCCAAATATGGAGGTGCACGTTCCTCAAAAAATGGTTAAAATCCCTCATACCTCACGACGAAGTGGTGAGTTCAATCCAGAAGGGACGCTAAATTTCCGAAAAGTACTTATGGTCCCAAAACGGACACCGTCTGCAAAAGTTACGTTCATTTCTTCGAAGGTCGACAATCCAAGAGTTCCAAATAGGTGAGTTGTCGTTATTTAAAAAATGGTCGAAAACCTTAATACGTCATTACGAAATCGTAAGCTAAACCCAAAACGGTCTCTACATTTCCGAAAAGTATTTCTGGTCCCAAAAACGGACACTGTCTGCAAAAGCTATGCTCAATTCTTCGAACGCCGTCAGTCCAAATATCCAGTTGCACGTTCCTCAAAAAATGGTTAAAATCCCTCATACGTGACAATGAAGTTCTGAGTTCAATCCAGAAGGGTCGCTACATTTCCGAAAAGTACTTATGGTCCCAAAACGGACACCGTCTGCAAAAGTTACGTTCATTTCTTCTAAGGTCGAGAATCCAAGAGTTCCAAATATGCAAGTTGTCCTTCTTTAAAAAATGGTCAAAAACCTTAATACGTCATTACGAAATCGTGACCTAAACACAAAACGGTCGCTACATTTCCGAAAAGTACTTATGGTCCCAAAACGGACACCGTCTGCAAAAGTTACGGTCATTTCTTCGAAGGTCGACAATCCAAGAGTTCCAAATATGCGAGTTGTCGTTCTTTAAAAAATGGTCGAAAACCTTAATACGTCATTACGAAATCGTGAGCTAAACCCAAAACGGTCGCTACATTTCCGAAAAGTACTTATGGTCCCAAAAATGGACACTGTCTGCAAAAGCTATGCTCAATTCTTCGAACGCCGTCAGTCGAAATATACAGGTGCACGTTCCTCAAAAAATGGTTAAAATCCCTCATACGTCACGATGAAGTTGTGAGTTCAATCCAGAAGGGTCGCTACATTTCCGAAAAGTACTTATGGTCCCAAAACGGACACCGTCTGCAAAAGTTACGGTCATTTCCTCGAAGGTCGACAATCCAAGAGTTCCAAATATGCGAGTTGTCGATCTTTAAAAAATGGTCGAAAACCTTAATACGTCATTACGAAATCGTGAGCTAAACCCAAAACGGTCGCTACATTTTCGAAAAGTACTTATGGTCCCAAAAACGGACACTGTCTGCAAAAGGTATGCTCAATTCTTCGAACGCCGTCAGTCCAAATATCCAGGTGCAGTTCCTCAAAAAATGGTTGAAACCCCTCATACGTCACGATGAAGTTGTGACTTCAATCCAGAAGAGTCACAGCATTTTCGAAAAGAACTTATGGTCCCAAAACGGACACCGTCTGCAAAAGTTACGGTCATTTCTTCGAAGGTCGACAATCCAAGAGTTCCAAATATGCGGGTTGTCGTTCTTTAAAAAAGGGTAGAAAACCTTAATACGTCATTCCGAAATCGTGAGCTAAACCCAAAATGGTCTCTACATTTCCGAAAAGTACTTATGGCCCCAAAAATGGACACTGTCCGCAAAAGCTATGCTCAATTCTTCGAACGCCGTCAGTCCAAATATCCAGGTGCAGTTCCTCAAAAAATGGTTAAAACCCCTCATACGTCACGACGAAGTTGTGAGTTCAATCCAGAAGAGTCACTAAATTTCCGAAAAGTACTTATGGTCCCAAAACGGACACCGTTTGCAAAAGTTACAGTCATTTCTTCAAAGGTCGACAATCCAAGAGTTCCAAATATGCGAGCTGTCGTTCTTTAAAAAAGGGTAGAAAACCTTTATACGTCATTACAAAATCGTGAGCTAAACCCAAAATGGTCTCTACATTTCCGAAAAGTACTTATGGCCTCAAAAATGGACACTGTCTGCAAAAGCTATGCTCAATTCTTCGAACGCCGTCAGTCCAAATATCCAGGTGCAGTTCCTCAAAAAATGGTTAAACCCCCTCATACGTCACGACGAAGTTGTGAGTTCAATCCAGAAGGGTCGCTACATTTCCGAAAAGTACTTATGGCCTCAAAAATGGACACTGTCTGCAAAAGCTATGCTCAATTCTTCGAACGCCGTGAGTCCAAATATGCAGGTGCAGTTCCTCAAAAAATGGTTAAACCCCCTCATACGTCACGACGAAGTTGTGAGTTCAATCCAGAAGGGTCGCTACATTTCCGAAAAGTACTTATGGCCTCAAAAATGGACACTGTCTGCAAAAGCTATGCTCAATTCTTCGAACGCCGTGAGTCCAAATATGCAGGTGCAGTTCCTCAAAAAATGGTTAAACCCCCTCATACGTCACGACGAAGTTGTGAGTTCAATCCAGAAGGGTCGCTACATTTCCGAAAAGTACTTATGGTCCCAAAACGGACACCGTCTGCAAAAGTTACGGTCATTTCTTCGAAGGTCGACAATCCAAGAGTTCCAAATATGCGAGTTGTCGTTCTTTAAAAAATGGTCGAAAACCTAAATACGTCATTACGAAATCGTGAGCTAAACCCAAAACGGTCGCTACATTTTCGAAAAGTACTTATGGCCTAAAAAATGGACACTGTCTGCAAAAGCTATGCTCAATTCTTCGAACGCCGTCAGTCCAAATATCCAGGTGCAGTTCCTCAAAAAA
>NW_019229614.1:0-3411 GCF_002742605.1 Olea europaea var. sylvestris
AAAGTTACACTAAATTCTTCGTACGCCGACTCTCCAAGCGTTCCAAATATACAAGTGCTCATTCTTTTGAAAAATGGTAGAAATCCCTCAAATGTCACGACAAAGTTGTGAGTTCAATCCAAAACGGTTGCTACATTTCCAAAAAGTACTTATGGTCCCGAAAAGGACACCGTGTGCAAATTTACGCTGAATTCTTCGTACGCCGACTATCCAAGCGTTCCAAATATACAAGGGCTCATTCTTTGAAAAAATCGCTGAAATCCCTCATACGTCACGACGAAGTTTTGAGTTCAATCCAAAACGGTCGCTACATTTCCAAAAAGTACTTATGGGCTCGAAACGGACACCGTGGACAAAAGTTACGCTCAATTCTTCGTACGCCGACTCTCCAAGCGTTCCAAATATGCATGTGCTCATTCTTTCCAAAAATGGCCGAAATCCCTCATACGTCACGACGAAGTTGTGAGTTCAATCCAAAATGGTCGCTACATTTCCAAAAAGTACTTATGGGCTCGAAACGGACACCGTGGACAAAAGTTACGCTCAATTCTTCGTACGCCGACTCTCCAAGCGTTCCAAATATGCATGTGCTCATTCTTTCCAAAAATGGCCGAAATCCCTCATACGTCACGACGAAGTTGTGAGTTCAATCCAAAATGGTCGCTACATTTCCAAAAAGTACTTATGGGCTCGAAACGGACACCGTGGACAAAAGTTACGCTCAATTCTTCGTACGCCGACTCTCCAAGCGTTCCAAATATGCATGTGCTCATTCTTTCCAAAAATGGCCGAAATCCCTCATACGTCACGACGAAGTTGTGAGTTCAATCCAAAATGGTCGCTACATTTCCAAAAAGTACTTATGGGCTCGAAACGGACACCGTGGACAAAAGTTACGCTCAATTCTTCGTACGCCGACTCTCCAAGCGTTCCAAATATGCATGTGCTCATTCTTTCCAAAAATGGCCGAAATCCCTCATACGTCACGACGAAGTTGTGAGTTCAATCCAAAATGGTCGCTACATTTCCAAAAAGTACTTATGGGCTCGAAACGGACACCGTGGACAAAAGTTACGCTCAATTCTTCGTACGCCGACTCTCCAAGCGTTCCAAATATGCATGTGCTCATTCTTTCCAAAAATGGCCGAAATCCCTCATACGTCACGACGAAGTTGTGAGTTCAATCCAAAATGGTCGCTACATTTCCAAAAAGTACTTATGGGCTCGAAACGGACACCGTGGACAAAAGTTACGCTCAATTCTTCGTACGCCGACTCTCCAAGCGTTCCAAATATGCATGTGCTCATTCTTTCCAAAAATGGCCGAAATCCCTCATACGTCACGACGAAGTTGTGAGTTCAATCCAAAATGGTCGCTACATTTCCAAAAAGTACTTATGGGCTCGAAACGGACACCGTGGACAAAAGTTACGCTCAATTCTTCGTACGCCGACTCTCCAAGCGTTCCAAATATGCATGTGCTCATTCTTTCCAAAAATGGCCGAAATCCCTCATACGTCACGACGAAGTTGTGAGTTCAATCCAAAATGGTCGCTACATTTCCAAAAAGTACTTATGGGCTCGAAACGGACACCGTGGACAAAAGTTACGCTCAATTCTTCGTACGCCGACTCTCCAAGCGTTCCAAATATGCATGTGCTCATTCTTTCCAAAAATGGCCGAAATCCCTCATACGTCACGACGAAGTTGTGAGTTCAATCCAAAATGGTCGCTACATTTCCAAAAAGTACTTATGGGCTCGAAACGGACACCGTGGACAAAAGTTACGCTCAATTCTTCGTACGCCGACTCTCCAAGCGTTCCAAATATGCATGTGCTCATTCTTTCCAAAAATGGCCGAAATCCCTCATACGTCACGACGAAGTTGTGAGTTCAATCCAAAATGGTCGCTACATTTCCAAAAAGTACTTATGGGCTCGAAACGGACACCGTGGACAAAAGTTACGCTCAATTCTTCGTACGCCGACTCTCCAAGCATTCTAAATATCCAAGTGCTCATTCTTTCGAAAAATCACTGAAATCCCTCATACGTCACGACGAAGTTGTGAGTTCAATCCAAAACGGTTGCTACATTTCCAAAAATTACTTATGGGCCCAAAACGGACATCGTGGACAAAAGTTACGCTCAATTCTTCGTACGCCGACTTTCCAAGCACTCCAAATATCGAAGTGCTCATTCTTTCGAAAAATCGCTAAAATCCCTCATACGTCACGACGAAGTTTTGAGTTCAATCCAAAACGGTCGCTACACTTCCAAAAAGTACTTATGGGCCCGAAACGGACACCGTGGACAAAAGTTAAGCTCAATTCTTCGTACGCCGACTCTCTAAGCATTCTAAATATTCAAGTGCTCATTCTTTCGAAAAATCGCTAAAATCCCTCATACGTCACGACGAAGTTGTGAGTTCAATCCAAAACGGTCGCTACATTTCCAAAAGGTTCTTATGGGCCGAAAACAGACACCGGTGCAAAAGTTACGCTCAATTCTTCGTCCGCCAACTGTCTAAGCATTCTAAATATTCAAGTGCTCATTCTTTCGAAAAATCGCTAAAATCCCTCATACGTCACGACGAAGTTGTGAGTTCAATCCAAAACGGTCGCTACATTTCCAAAAGGTTCTTATGGGCCGAAAACAGACACCGGTGCAAAAGTTACGCTCAATTCTTCGTCCGCCAACTGTCTAAGCATTCTAAATATTCAAGTGCTCATTCTTTCGAAAAATCGCTAAAATCCCTCATACGTCACGACGAAGTTGTGAGTTCAATCCAAAACGGTCGCTACATTTCCAAAAAGTACTTATGGGCCCGAAACGGACACCGTGGAAAAAAGTTAAGCTCAATTTTTCGTACGCCGACTCTCCAAGCGTTCCAATTATCCAAGAGCTCATTCTGTTGAAAAATGGCCAAAATCACTCGTACGTCATGACGAAGTCTTAAGTTCAATCCAAAACGGTCGCTACATTTCCAAAAAGTACTTATGGGCCCGAAACGGACACCGTGGACAAAAGTTAAGCTCAATTCTTCGTACGCCGACTCTCTAAGCATTCTAAATATTCAAGTGCTCATTCTTTCGAAAAATCACTGAAATCCCTCATTCTTCACGATGAAGTTGTGAGTTCAATCAAAAACGGTCGCTACACTTCCAAAAAGTACTTATGGGCCCGAAACGGACACCGTGTGCAAAAGTTACGCTCAATTCTCCGTACGCCGACTATCCAAGCTTTCCAAATATGCAAGTGCTCATTCTTTTGAAAAATTGCTAAAATCCCTCATACGTCACGACGAAGTTTTGAGTTCAATCGAAAACGATCGCTACATTTCCAAAAAGTACTTATGGGCCCGAAACGGACACCGTGGACCAAAGTTAAGCTCAATTCTTCGTACGCCGACTC
>NW_019229615.1:0-3411 GCF_002742605.1 Olea europaea var. sylvestris
GAGATAGACTTATGGCAAATAAGGTCTATGCTTCGGCGATATATGGCGATGAGTGCGTTGCCAAATTCAGTGGGGGAGTGACTTATGCCTCAAGCGATCGCATTCGATCCGTCCCGGTAGCGGTCGCAAGACAACGCGGGTAACGCGTTTCAGAAGGACGGAACAGCTTGCGATAGGGGACGCAAGCAGATTCGGCAAAGGTCGTAGGTAGATTCGGGCTGGGGATGCATAGATAATTTTGGAGCAGAATGCAGGCTGCCTAGATCGTGCAGTTTTCCAAGGCGTTGATGAGGTTTTTCTAAGTCCCGACCCAGCCATTTTAGGAGGTAAAATACATGAACCTGCAGCCGGATATTTTGAGGATGCAAGTGAACAACTTGCACAACTTGTCCACTTGTGTGCCACTTACAAGCTAAGCACGAGTTGTATGCAAGCTAAGCACGAGTTGGCAAGGATAAATATCAACGGTGCAAGCTAGGCGCGAGTTGTACGCAAGCTAAGCACGAGTTGGCGACAACTTGCAAGGCAAGTTGTAATACCATCCACTTGAAGACAACTAAGGATGAGTTGGCGACAACCAAGCACGAGGTGGCGACAACCAAGTGCAAGTTGTAAAGTGGAAGGTTAAGGAGGTTTAAGTTTTCTACAAATAGAGAGGTAGTCTCATTTGTAAATGGTATGTAGTAGACGGTAGAGAATGTAGAGTGAGTGAGTTTATTCTTTCAAGAGAGATTGTAAAGTTTTTCCTTTCATTTATACAAAGAAAGTTTCCCCATCTTTACTTGTTTTCCATATATTACTTACTTCAAAATTCTCTTCTCAACGTGGGTATAATTTAGCTTCATTGGTTAAATTATTGTGAGCGTGGAAAGGCTGACTTAACGTTTTCTCGTGAGGTGCGGGAATTGTAGAACGTTAAGGCCGCACGATCCTAGTTTGTTCGGGTGTAACGAAACTAGGCCCGTGACAAGTATCTACCTTAACAAGCGTAGTTGCCTATTAAGGCAACATGTAGCTGCTTTATGGCAGGCGTACATTTGAATTTCAAATTTAATTGAAATGTTTTTTTTTTTTTTGGCTATAAATATAAGTTAAATTTTTGAGTTACATATCAATTTATTTTAATTGGTTTTAACTGGAAGTATTATGGTTTCAACTTCAATCCAAAATTACATTGCTTTAATATTCAGTGTATTTCACTACAATATTCAGTATTTTTTGTTATAATAGCCATAGATGAATTTTATTAGTCATGAGATTAATCAGTTTAAGGGTAGTTCGAGTACTCCAACCGCCTACAATGCATGTTAAAATGTTCGAATTCATTTGGAGGATATCGAAGAGGAAAAATGAGGAGAATTGTAATTTTATTTAATTTATAATTCGTATAAATTGCATAAATTTTAATTTTTTTAAAAAAAAATGTTAGAATTGATAGGAATTTAGAAAAAAAAATGCGCTAGCTAGCTCGACTTGAGTCGATAATTAGGGTTAAGCCTAAATTTCTTGGCGAAGCAAAAGCATGGTTCAACTCGTTGACATTCCTACATGGTTTACCACGTTCTTTGTTTTGCTTTTTATATTTCAACCTCGGCTTCTATAGGATATGATTGCTCTCTTTATGACGTGATTGATCATTCGAGAGGTTTGGCAGGGTTCCACTTGAGGTGCTTCTGCAAAAAAACATCGTATATAAAGCGATAATTCTTTGTTGGATGTCTTGATCTTGGATCTCTCACTTTTGTGCCCTGCTAAGAGAAGTAAAAACAAGAATTATGCTATACATTTTGGTTGACATTGTTTGAGAATTCAAAAAGTGTTAGACGGGAAAGTGTTTTTTTTTAATTCTAAAACCATCATATCATGTGCCATCATGTGGCATAATATCATCCTTAATGTCAAGAAGAATGTACTTATAGCATGATTGTAAAAACTAATTCCAAACTATCAAAATGTTCTAATCCACCTCACCCCTCCCCTTTCAAATAATGTTTTCCCTTGAGATGGGTGCATTTTTTGATCTTCACTAGGTTCATATGAATTGTCACGTTAAATACTAAAACTAGAATTGAGCTTTGATTTCCCGGGGTAGCATTCGCGTTTTCACTTATTATTATGTATAATATTTTTTAAATAAATAAATTCTAATTTTTCCCTTCTTTAATCAGGTCCTTCAATGTTACTCCATCTAATATTAACGAACGCGATATAATAGTAATAACTAAAGAAACTTTCAATAAAATTATGCCCTCCATGTTTGTCATTTGTGCCTTAATTTCATGTACATATATTAAAAATTGCAAATAGATTTTGGGCTTTTTGGCATTAGGACGGACGGCTCCAAAATTTAATTTTCCACGATATAATATGTTCGCTAAAAATGCTTGCCGCAACTGCATGGATTGCGTTCAAATAATAAAGTAGGCATTTTGAGTTCAAATTATCAATCCCTCGAAAAATGTATACTTTCGACTATACAACTTTAATTAATTTAATTCTAACAATAAAAAGAAGCACACAATAAATTTATGATTTTGGAAGATAAGGAGAATAATTAAAAGTCTACAAAATAAGAAAGTATAAAATTCTTGAAAAATTTCGGAAGCAAACGTGGTTGGAATTCATTGTTTTGCTTAACCGTCGCTTAATTAATTTTTCCACAGGCTAATTGACACAAGCTACTTAATTACGATGTTAAACTCGATCTTCCAATTTTAGTCAATTATTTATTTCAAGCAAAATTAACCATAATTGATTAGTTTAACTCACTATATCTCTATGTGGATTAAAACCAAACAATCGCATTAAAATTTTGAAAAAATAATTTAATGGGTCACGAGGGATAGGGGTGTATCTCTATCCCCAACACAAACCTAGAGTTTTTTATTATTTGATTTAAAATGCACAATTTTCTTTCGAATGATATACAAATCACTAATATAATCATTTATTGGTCACATAAATGAAAATGCAACAATAATAATAGTAAAAACACACAAAAATAAGCATTTTAACAATAAAAGACAAATATTAAAATTAATTAAGGCTAGGTTAAGATAATACCATAAATCTCAACACAATAAATTAGCCCATATTATATAAATGATCAAAAGGATAATATTTTACACAATACATTACAAATGGAGAAAAATAATTGAGTAAATTTAAGATAAAAGTGAAACCCCCTTTTTGGTTGAATTCTTGAAGATTGCCATAGATTAATATTGAGTTCCCCAAATATTTTTCCCCCTTCCTTGATGTATTTTCCTTGTGCCCTTGGTTACTTCCCAAAAGCCAAGAAAAATGAAAGAGAAAAAGAAAGAAGAAGGAAAAGAAAAAAATGAAGAAGAAAAGAGGAAGAAGGATGGTAGGAAAGGGTGTTTAAAAATGATAAAGATCGTCCCAGCCAAA
>NW_019229616.1:0-3411 GCF_002742605.1 Olea europaea var. sylvestris
GAGAAAAATGACGAAATTGCCCCCGGCGCGATTTTTATTTCAAATCAAACTGCCATATTTCAGCCAATTCCGACACAGTCGAGGAAAATGACGAAATTGCCCCCGCCCGATTTTTGTTTCCGATCAAACTGTCAAATTTGAGCCCATTCCGACACAGTCGAGGAAAATGACGAAATTGCACAAGGCGCGATTTTTATTTCAGATCAAACTGCCAAATTTCGGCCAATTCCGACACAGTCGAGAAAAATGACGAAATTGCCCCCGGCGCGATTTTTGTTTTCGATCAACCAGTCAAATTTTAGCCAATTCAGACACAGTCGCGAAAAATGACAAAATTGCCCCCGGCGCGATTTTTCTTTCCGATCAAACCGCCAAATTTCAGCCAATTCCGTCACGGTCGAGAAAAATGACGAAATTGCCCCCGACGCGATTTTTATTTCCGATCAACCAGTCAAATTTTTGCCAATTTCGACGCAGTCGCGAAAACTGACGAAATTACACCCGGCGCTATTTCTGTTCCCGTTCAACCTGCCAACTTTGAGCCCATTCCGATACGGGGGCGCGATTTTTATTTCAGATCAAACAGCCAAATTTCAGCCAATTCCGACACAGTCGAGAAAAATGACGAAATTGCCCCCGGCGCGATTTTTGTTTCCGATCAAACCGTCAAATTTGAGCCCATTCCGACACAGTCGAGAAAAATGACGAAATTGCCCCCGACGCGATTTTTATTTCAGATCAAACTGCCAAATTTCAGCCAATTCCGACACAGTCGAGAAAGATGACGAAATTGCCCCCGGCGCAGTTTTTGTTTTACGGTCAACCAGTCAAATTTTAGCCAATTTCGAGACAGTCATGAAAAATGACGAAATTACACCCGGCGCGATTTTTTTTCCGATACAGTCGTGAAAAGTGACGAAATATCCCCCGGCGCGGTTTTTTTTCCCGATAAACCTGTCAAATTTGAGCCAATTCCGACACAGTCGAGAAAAATGACGAAATTGCCCCCGGCGCGATTTTTGTTCCCGATAAACCTGTCAAATTTGAGCCAATTCCGACACAGTCGAGAAAAATGACGAAATTGCCCAAGGCGCGATTTTTATTTAAGATCGAACCGCCAAAATTTCAGCCAATTCCGATGCAGTCGAGAAAAATGACGAAATTGTCCCGGCGCGGTTTTTGTTCCCCATAGACCTATCAAATTTGAGCCCATTCCGACACAGTCGAGAAAAATAACGAAATTGCCGCCGGCGCGATTTTTATTTCCGATCAAACTGCCAAATTTCGGCCAATTCCGACATAGTCAAGAAAAATGACGAAATTGCCCCCGGCGAGATTTTTATTTCCGATCAACCAGTCAAATTTTAGCCAATTCCGACGCAGTCGCGAAAAATGACGAAATTACCCCCGGCGCTATTTCTGTTCTCGATCAATCTGCCAAATTTGAGCCCATTCCGATACAGTCGAGGAAAATGACGAAATTGCCCCCGGCGCGATTTTTATTTCAGATCAAACTTCCATATTTCAGCCAATTCCGACACAGTCGAGAAAAATGACGAAATTGCCCCCGACGCGGTTTTTGTTCCCGATCAACCTGTCAAATTTGAGCCCATTCCGACACAGTCGAGAAAAATGATGAAATTGCCGCCAGCCCGATTTTTCTTTCCGATCCAACTGCCAAATTTCAGCCAATTCTGACACAGTCTAGAAAAATGACGAAATTGCCCCCGGCGCGATTTTTGTTTCCGATAAAATTGTCAAATTTGAGCCCATTCCGACACAGTCGAGGAAAATGACGAAATTGCCCACGGCGCTATTTTTATTTCAGATCAAACTGCCAAATTTCGGCCAATTCCGACACAGTCGAGATAAATGACAAAATTGCCCCCGGCGAGGTTTTTGTTTTCGATCAACCAGTCAAATTTTAACCAATTCAGACACAGTCGCGAAAAATGACGAAATTTCTCCCGGCGCGATTTTTCCTTCCGATCGAACCGCCAAATTTCTGCCAATTCCGACACAGTCGAGAAAAATGACGAAATTGCCCCCGGCGCGATTTTTATTTCCGATCAACCAGTCAAATTTTAGCCAATTCCGACGCAGTCACGAAAAATGACGAAATTACACCCGACGCTATTTCTGTTCCCGTTCAACCTGCCAACTTTGAGCCCATTCCGATACTGGGGCGCGATTTTTATTTCAGATCAAACAGTTAAATTTCAGCCAATTCCGACACAGTCGAGAAAAATGACGAAATTGCCCACGGCGCGATTTTTATTTCAGATCAAACTGCCAAATTTCAGCCAATTCCGACACAGTCGAGAAAAATGACGAAATTTCCCCCGGCGCGATATTTGTTTTCGATCAACCAGTCAAATTTTAGCCAATTCAGATACAGTCGCGAAAAATGACGAAATTACACCCGGCGCTATTTTTGTTCCCGATCAACCTGTCAAATTTGAGCCCATTCCGATACGGTCGAGAAAAACGACAAAATTGCCCCCGGCGCGATTTTTATTTCAGATCAAACTGCCATATTTCAGCCAATTCCGACACAGTCGAGAAAAATGACGAAATTGCCCTCGGCGCGGTTTTTGTTCCCGATCAACCTGTCAAATTTGAGTCCATTCCGACACAGTCGAGAAAAATGACGAAATTGCCGTCGGCGCGATTTTTCTTTCCGATCCAACTGCCAAATTTCAGCCAATTCCGACACAGTCGAGAAAAATGACGAAATTGCCCCCGACGCGGTTTTTGTTCCCGATCAACCTGTCAAATTTGAGCCCATTCCGACACAGTCGAGGAAAATGACGAAATTGCCCACAGCGCGATTTTTATTTCAGATGAAACTGCCAAATTTCAGCCGATTCCGACACAGTCGAGAAAAATGACGAAATTGCCCCCGGCGCGATTTTTATTTCAGATCAAACTGCCAAATTTCAGCCAATTCCGACACAGTCGAGAAAAATGACGAAATTGCCCCCGGCGCAAGTTTTTGTTCCCGATCAACATGTCAAATTTGAGCCCATTCCGACACAGTCGAGAAAAAAGACGAAATTGCCACCGGCGCGATTTTTATTTTAGATCAAACTGCTAAATTTCAGCTAATGCCGATACAGTCGTGAAAAGTTACGAAATTGCCCCCGGCGCGGTTTTTGTTCCCGATAAACCTGTCAAATTTGAGCCCATTCCGACACAGTCGAGAAAAATGTCGAAATTGCCCACGGCGCGATTTTTATTTAAGATCAAACTGCCAAATTTCCGCCAATTCCGATGCAGTCGAGAAAAATGACGAGATTGCCCCCGGCGCGTCTTTTGTTCCCGATAGACCTGTCAAATTTGAGCCCATTTCGATACAGTCGAGAAAAATGACGAAATTGCCGCCGGCGCGATTTTTATTTCCGATCAAAC
>NW_019229617.1:0-3410 GCF_002742605.1 Olea europaea var. sylvestris
TGCGGATCATGCATAAAAAATAATTACATTTAAAGTAATTGAATTTCCACACAATGCACATAATATTTTAAATTTTTTAATATCTGTACTATGAAAATATTCTTGCGAAGGCAAGATCCACAGTTTTTCTCCTTCATCCATTTGTAACTTGAAAATACTACCACCAAGTGTCTCCTTTGTGGGGTTAAAACCGAGGCAACCAAAGTTGGTTGATTGGTGTTCGTTTGGTTGTTTTTTGAGCCCGAAATCAAGATTTCTTGAGAGATTTTCGCGATAGTCACATATATATATGTATGTATATATATGTATGTATGTACGTACCTACATATATATGTGTATGTATGTATACATGTATAGTACATATACATGTGTATGTGTGTAGATAGTAGGCAGAACTCTACTAATCTCGTGCTATAATCTTTGTTGGGTTTTCATACCCAATAAATTCAGGTGATAATTTAAAACAGTTGTCGGATTTTTTATCAACACCAAAGTGATGGCTCGACTTGGAAACAATTAATACACCTTGGATGGCCTAATTTTTAAGTTGGGTTGGTAGCTTGGTTAATGTATGGATTTGATTATTGTTAGCCCATTAACTTGGCCTATTGTGAGTAAGTGGTGGCCCAAACCTAAACCTAATGTTTTATGGGTAACTTACAAAAATACCCGTAAAATTAGAGGTGTTTTGAAAAATCATATAAAAAGTTTTTTAAAAGTAAAAAATACTGTGTAAAATAAAAAAGTGACACAATGTCACTTTTTTATAAAAATTGTCACCTTTTTCTCAATTCAAGAAAAAAATGACACAAACTCAAAAAAGTGACAAAACTAAAAAAAAAAAAAGAAAGAAAGAAGTGACACGAACGCTGAAAAAATGACAAAATAAAAAAAAAAGTGACAAAAAACCAAAATAGCAACATTCATTTGTGTAGCACCAGTAATCATGTTCTTAACATATCTAGCATGTCCATGATAATTCATATGTCGATTATGTTAAGAAAATATCACATGCTATGTCACTTTTTTAAGAGTATAAAAAAGTGACAAATATTAAAAAAAAAGAAAAAAAAGTGACAAACTCAAAAAAGTGACAAAATTTCAAAAAAAAATTGAAAATAAAAAATATTGTGTAAAACTAAAGAGTGATACAATGTCACTTCTTTTATAAAAATTGTCACTTTTTACACAATTCCAAAAAAAAAAAATAAAAAAAATTGAAGAAATTTCAAAAAAGTGACACAAACTCAAAAAAAGTGACAAACACCAAAATAGCACCAGTAATCATGTTCGTAACATATTCGCCATATTCAAGACAACCCACATGAGTATAGTGACGGTTCTTAACATAATCAGCATGTCCAAGACAATCCACATGCTGCTTATGTTAGGAAAATATCACATATCATATCAATTTTTTAAAGAAGATAAAAAAGTGACAAAAATTAAAAAAGTGACAAAAATTTAAAAGGTGACAAACACAAAAAAAGTGACAAAATATGAAGAAAATAGTTTTTTTTTTAAATAAAAAATATTGTGCCAAATTAAAGAGTGTCACAATGCCACTTTTTAAAAATAAAAAATAAAAAAATATTGCGACTTTTTTATGCAATTCAAAAAAGTGACAATCCACGTGCTGATTATCTGGCTTTGGTGCTTCTTAGTCTCCTCTTAGCCATCATCCTGCATGTCTGAAGTCCATAAAGTGAAGTTATCATCGAGAAGCTACATTATCAGATTACAAACTTGATGAACATGAACATCCCAGACCAAACTGCATATTTGGGAATTTTTCTCATTTTTTCTCCATTTTCACTCTGCCGACCAAATTGATAGTACAAGCAATGTCATATAGAGGAAGCCAAAAAACCCAATTTGAAAACAATTGAAACGAAAAAAAAAAGAAAAAAGAAAAAAAGAAGCAAAATTAGTCGAACAAACAAGGAATTACAACAGAAGTGGAAAAATTAAAAACATTATGGGAGTATTGGTGACCTGACTTGAATCATTCAATTGAAAAGATGAAGAACATGTTTGCAGTATATCTGCCAAGATATTTTTTCTCAGTGTAGAGCTTCCACATTCTCCAGGTGAACTCTTGAAAAGATCCCATATTAATGAAACGGGAAGATCATCTAAGGCCGCAAGTAGGGAGCTCTTTGAACTGTCACACCAGAAAGTTCTTATTTCTATCAGAATAAAAAATCTCTTTTGAAAAATGGTTGATCTACTTGTGTTTTGGATGAGTTTGAGAATGGGTTGTTTGGACTTAGCAATTACGATGGAAGTTCTTTGACTTCAAGTAGTAGCTCCGCCGCACTACCGTGTTCGATGGCGAAGTTCGATCAGGAGTCAACGGGGATGAAGCACTGAGATTTTATGGAAGGGGCATCTAATAAAATGATGGTAAGCAACAGGTAGTGGAAACCATTTCAGAAAAAATAAGTGGCAAAAAATTAGAATTAGAAGATGAAAAATCAAGGAGGGATGGTCCGCCTGTGTTTGGATGAATGAATCCTATTAAGGGCCCGTTTGGTAGGGATTTTGAGAATTGATTTTTTGACCGTTAGAAGAAAAGTGGGGTCCACATGTGAGAGAAGAAGTCAAAAATTACGGCTTGAATAGTAAAATAACGGTCAAAAAATCAATTTTTTTGGACAAAAAATCCCTACCAAACGGGGCCTAAGAGCGTATTTTATACGGTGATTAAAGACATAATTAGATGTTAAGTGTATTATTCTAATTATTTTCCTTTTTAAAGTAGTGGGCCTAATTATCCCATGTTTTATATACACATAGCCACGTGCTTTTCTTCTTTGTGGGCTTGTATTGTTGCAAGAAAGAGAGGTATCCGAGGGAAGAGGGAAAGGGGCCGATTTTTTGGGGTGAATGTAAGGAAAATTCTACCATTGTTTCTTCTTCTCCTTCTTCCATTTGTAGCTTGGAAATACTACCACCAAGTGTCTCCTTTGTGGGGTTAAAACTGAGGCAACCAAAGGTGTTGAGGGTTGTTGGGTCGAGCTGGTTGATTGTTGTTCGTTTGGTTGTTTTCTGAGCTCGGAATCAAGATTTCTCGAGAAATTTTCGCAATAGTCTTTCCGTTAATTGCAATACAATTAGAACTAATTTTTAATATGGTGGGCATTCATACGGATCTAATTTTGATTTAAATTCTAATGATAACGAAACTACTTTTGAATTTATGAAGTTTTTGAAGTTTTCTACTATGTGATCAATGCGTGTGGGCATCTACTATTACACTTTTCTTATTGTTCTTGCTTGTTTTTAATATAGCCAAAACTTTTAGTAAATATAGAGAATGCTCGTTTTTTATGACATTATTGCTAAAATGGGGATGAAATTTTGAAAATCTTGGAAGGACTTGCCAAATGTTATATCCTCTCACTACA
>NW_019229618.1:0-3410 GCF_002742605.1 Olea europaea var. sylvestris
GTTATCATGAAATCGAAGGCCACTTTTAATTGGCTTGATTCCAATCGAATTAGAGTAGCAATTCACCGAAAATGATCAAACCAGAAGTTATCATGAAATTAAAAACCACTTTTCATTAGCTCGATTCCAATCGAATTGGACTAGCAATATGTCGAAATTGATCAAACCCGAAGTTATGATGAAATCGAAAACCACTTTTCATTGGCTCGATTCCAATCGAACTAGACTTGCAATTTTTCGAAAACGATCAAACCCGAAGTTATCATGAAATCGAAAGCCACTTTTAATTGGCTTGATTCCAATCGAATTAGAGTAGCAATTCGCAGAAAATGATCAAACTGGAATTTTCAATGAAATGAAAAACCACTTTTCATTGGCTCGACTCCAATCGAATTAGACTAGCAATTCATCAAAAACGATCAAACCCGAAGTTTTCATGAAATCAAAAACAACTTTTCATTGGCTCAATTCCAATCGAATTAGACAGGCAATTCACCAAAAAGAACAAAACCGAAGTTATCACTAAATCAAAAAAACACTTTTCATTGGCTCGATTTCAATCGAATTAGAATAGCATTTCTGCAAAAATGAACAAACCCAAAGTTGTCATGAAATCGAAAATCTCTTTTCATTGGCTCGATTCCAATCGAATTGGACTAGCAATTTGCCGAAAATGATCAAACCCGAATTTATCATGAAATCGAAAACCACATTTCATTGGCTCGATTCCAACCGAATTAGGCTAGCAATTTTTCGAAAACGATCAAACCCGAAGTTATCATGAAATCGAAAACCACATTTCATTGGTTCGATTCCAACGGAATTAGACTAGCAATTTTTCGAAAACGATCAAACCCGAAGTTATCATGAAATCGAAAGCCACTTTTAATTGGCTTGATTCCAATCGAATTAGAGTAGCAATTCGCAGAAAATGATCAAACTGGAATTTTCAATGAAATGAAAAACCACTTTTCATTGGCTCGATTCCAATCGAACTAGACTTGCAATTTTTCGAAAACGATCAAACCCGAAGGTATCATGAAATCGAAAGCCACTTTTAATTGGCTTGATTCCAATCGAATTAGAGTAGCAATTCGCAGAAAATGATCAAACTGGAATTTTCAATGAAATGAAAAACCACTTTTCATTGGCTCGATTCCAATCGAACTAGACTTGCAATTTTTCGAAAACGATCAAACCCGAAGGTATCATGAAATCGAAAGCCACTTTTAATTGGCTTGATTCCAATCGAATTAGAGTAGCAATTCGCAGAAAATGATCAAACTGGAATTTTCAATGAAATGAAAAACCACTTTTCATTGGCTCGATTCCAATCGAACTAGACTTGCAATTTTTCGAAAACGATCAAACCCGAAGTTATCATGAAATCGAAAGCCACTTTTAATTGGCTTGATTCCAATCGAATTAGAGTAGCAATTCGCAGAAAATGATCAAACTGGAATTTTCAATGAAATGAAAAACCACTTTTCATTGGCTCGACTCCAATCGAATTAGACTAGCAATTCATCAAAAACGATCAAACCCGAAGTTTTCATGAAATCAAAAACAACTTTTCATTGGCTCAATTCCAATCGAATTAGACAGGCAATTCACCAAAAAGAACAAAACCGAAGTTATCACTAAATCAAAAAAACACTTTTCATTGGCTCGATTTCAATCGAATTAGAATAGCATTTCTGCAAAAATGAACAAACCCAAAGTTGTCATGAAATCGAAAATCTCTTTTCATTGGCTCGATTCCAATCGAATTGGACTAGCAATTTGCAAAAAATGATCAAACCCGAATTTATCATGAAATCGAAAACCACATTTCATTGGCTCGATTCCAACCGAATTAGACTAGCAATTTTTCGAAAATGATCAAACCCGAAGTTATCATGAAACCGAAAACCACATTTCATTGGTTCGATTCCAACGGAATTAGACTAGCAATTTTTCGAAAACGATCAAACCCGAAGTTATCATGAAATCGAAAGCCACTTTTTATTGGCTCGATTCCAACGGAATTAGACTAGCAATTTTTCGAAAAGGATCAAACCCGAAGTTATCATGAAATTGAAAGCCACTTTTTATTGGCTTGATTCCAATCGATTTAGAGTAGCAATTTGCCGAAATCGATCAAACCCGAAGTTATCATGAAATTGAAAACCGCTTTTCATTGGCTCGATTCCAACCGAATTAGACTAGCAATTTTTCAAAAATGATCAAACCCGAAGTTATCATGAAATCGAAAGCCACTTTTTATTGGCTTGATTCCAATCGAATTAGAGTAGCAATTCACCGAAAATGATCAAACCAAAAGTTATCATGAAATTAAAAACCACTTTTTATTGGCTCGATTCCAATCGAATTGGACTAGCAATATGCCGAAATTGATCAAACCCGAAGTTATCATGAAATCGAAAACCACTTTTCATTGGCTCGATTCCAATCGAACTAGACTTGCAATTTTTCGAAAACGATCAAACACGAAGTTATCATGAAATCGAAAGCCACTTTTAATTGGCTTGATTCCAATCGAATTATAGTAGCAATTCGCAGAAAATGATCAAACTGGAATTTACAATGAAATGAAAAACCACTTTTCATTGGCTCGACTCCAATCGAATTAGACTAGCAATTCATCAAAAACGATCAAACCCGAAGTTTTCATGAAATCAAAAACAACTTTTCATTGGCTCAATTCCAATCGAATTAGACAGGCAATTCGCCAAAAAGAACAAAACCGAAGTTATCACTAAATCAAAAAAACACTTTTCATTGGCTCGATTTCAATCGAATTAGAATAGCATTTCTGCAAAAGTGAACGAACCCAAAGTTGTCATGAAATCGAAAATCTCTTTTCATTGGCTCGATTCCAATCGAATTGGACTAGCAATTTGCCGAAAATGATCAAACCCGAAGTTATCATGAAATTGAAAACCACATTTCATTGGCTCGATTCCAACCGAATTAGACTAGCAATTTTTCGAAAACGATCAAACCCGAAGTTATCATGAAACCGAAAGCCACTTCTTATTTGCTCGATTCCAATTGAATTAGACTAGCAATTCGCCGAAAATGGTCAAACCCGAAGTTATAATGAAATCAAAAACCACTTTTCATTGGCTCGATTCCAACGGAATTAGACTAGCAATTTTTCGAAAACGATCAAACCCGAAGTTATCGTGAAATCGAAAGCCACTTTTTATTGGCTTGATTCCAATCGATTTAGAGTAGCAATTTGCCGAAATTGATCAAACCCGAAGTTATCATGAAATTGAAAACCGCTTATCATTGGCTCGATTCCAACCGAATTAGACTAGAAATTTTTCGAAAACGATCAAACCCGAAGTTATCATGAAATCGAAGGCCACTTTTAATTGGCTTGATTCCAATCGAATTAGAGT
>NW_019229619.1:0-3410 GCF_002742605.1 Olea europaea var. sylvestris
TAGTGGATTTCCAGGAGACAGCTCCGCCTGCTAATGTAAATACATATCCGCTTGTAGATTTACTTTCATTGGTATCGAAAATCCAATTAGCATCATAATATCCCTCAAGTATAGTAGGGAATTTGGTATAATGTATTCCCCAGTCTAGAGTGTATCTCAAATATCTCAAGACTCGAATAAGAGCATCCCAATGTTCATTGTTAGGATTACTAGTATACCTGCTAAGTCTACCGACAGCATATGCTATATCAGGTCTTGTACAGTTCATGAGATACATGAGACTGCCGATTACTTTAGCATACTCTAAAGCGGAAACACTAGGAGCTGAATGTTTTCTCAAATGACGGCTTGCATCATAAGGTGTTTTAGCAGGAATACAGTTGTATTGATTAAACTTCTTAAGACTTTTTCTACGTAATGTGATTGGGTCAAAATAATTCCTTCAGAATGTCTTACTATTTTGATTCCTAGAATAACATCAGCAACATCTAAATCTTTCATTTCAAAGTGCTTGTTCAGAAACCGCTTAGTTTTATTAACCACATCTAAACTAGTTTCCATAATTAGCATATCATCAACATATAAGCAAATTATCACACCACAATTATTTTCAAATTTGCTATGTATGCGTTTATCTGCTTCATTTATCACATAACCACTTGATGTCAAAACTGTATCAAATTTTTCGTGCCATTGCTTAGGAGCTTGTTTAAGGCCATAAAGGGATTTTTTTAAGTCTACATACTTTATCCTCAAGGCCTTCTACAACAAATCCTTCAGGCTGATCCATATAAATCTCCTCTTCTAAGTCTCCATTTCAAAATGTAGTTTTGACATCCATTTGATGTATAATAAGATCATAAAGTGAGGCAATTGCAATTAACATCCTAATAGAGGTAATCTTAGTAATGGGTGAATAAGTATCAAAGAAGTCAACTCCTTCCTTTTGTTTATAGCCTTTAGCTACAAGTCTTGCTTTATACTTATCAATTGAACCATCAGGTTTAAGTTTTTTCTTAAACAACCATCCCCACCCAATTGTCTTACATCCTTGAGGTAAGTCCACTAACTCCCAAGTATTATTAGACATAATTGAATCATATTCACTATTTACAGCTTCCTTTCAAAATATAGAATCTGGTGAAAACATAGCTTCACCAAAAATACTAGGATCATCCTCTACTAAGTAGGTTATAAAGTCAGGACCTAAAGAAGTAGTGGTCCTAGGTCTTTTGCTTCTCCTAATTTTAGCTTCTTCTAATTCAGATGACTCCTCTCTAACACTAGGAGGAATACTAAAAGAACTGCTTGATCCTTCAGACTTTTCTTTAAATGGAAATCTATTTTCAAAAAATTCAGTATCTCTAGTTTCAAATATTGTGTTCTTTTCATTCAAATTATTTTTAGAGTCAATGACTAAAAATCTGTAGGCATTACTATGAAAAGCATAGCCTATAAAAACACAATCAATAGTTTTCGGACCAAGTTTAGTTCTCTTAAGTGCTGGAATAGAAGTTTTAGCTAAACACCCCCACATTTTTTTACTAGAAATTCTGTTAAGAATATAACATGCAGTAAGAAGTGCTTCCCCCCACATGTTAAAAGGTAATCCAGAAGAATTTAGCATTGATATGACCATATCCTTAAGGGTTCAATTTTTCCTTTCATCTACACCATTAGATTGTGGAGAATAAGGTGGAGTAGTCTCATGAATAATACCATTCTCAACACAAAATTTATCAAAATCTCCTGTATATTCTCCTCCCCTATCAGATCTTAAAACTTTAATAGTTTTGTCTAGCTGATTTTCTACTTCAATTTTATAGGAAATAAATTTTGAATAGCTTTCATCCTTACTCTTAAGTAGATAAATATAACAATATCGAGAATAATCATCAATGAAAGTTAAGAAATATTTATTTCCACCACGAGTAACATATCCTTTTAAGTCACATAAATCAAAATGTATCAAACTTAAGACCAAAGTAGTCCTATCAACACGAGGAAATGATTTTCTAGAATATTTAGATTCAACACACGTTTCACATTTTGAATTTGGACAATTATCGATTTTGGGAATGTTTCCCAAAGTCATTAATTTTTTAATAGAAGTTTTATTAACGTGTCTAAGTCTAGCATGCCACAAATCATAAGAATCCAACAAGTAAATGGAAGAGCTAGATGCTTTATTATTCATCACAGAGACATTGAGTTTAATTAGACTCTCATCTGCATACCCTTTCCCAACAAAGGAACCACCCTTAGACAGTACAACTTGATCACTTTCAAATACAATCTTAAAACCCCTTTTTACTAAGATAGATCCGGATACTAGATTTTTCCTAATATGAGGTACATAAAGGACATCCTTCAAATTAAGGATATTTCCAGAAGTAAATCTAAGCGTCACAGTTCCTTTCCTCTCGATTTTGGAGGAGGAAGCATTGCCCATGAACAGACATTTTCTATCACTAGCAGGAGTGAATGAAGAAAATGCACCTCTCGTGCAGCAAATATGCTTGGTAGCTCCAGAATCTACCCACCAGTCTGTCATGTTACTTACTAGATTCACTTCTGTCACCATAGTAGAGAAATTCCCATCCTCTACCACATGTGCCTGATGTTTCACAGCTTTTCCTTTCCTATTTCTGCAATCCTTTGCAAAGTGACCTGATTCACCACAAACAAAACAGTCACCAACGATTTTATTTTTAAATTGGGGCTTAGACCGATTGTTCTTTCCTATAAATTGTTTTCCCTTATTTCTGCCTTTAAAGTTCTGACCCCTTGTAAAATTTCCAATTAGTTTCTTAGTCACAAAACTTCCTTCAATAAGATTAGCCTTCGTATCAAAATCTGGCCTTTCCTTTCGTTCTGCCATTCTATTGTCCTCCTCAATTCTAATCCTGATAATCAGATCCTCTAAGGACATTTCTTTTCTCTTATGTTTCAAACTATTTTTATACTCTTTCCAAGTAGGTGGCAATTTTTCAATTATAGATGACACTTGAAAGTCCTCACAGATTTTATATCCTTCAGCAATAATTTCGTGAATTATAATCTGCAATTCTTCAACCTGACTAACCACAGTTCTAACATCATTCAGTTTAAAATCTAAAAACTTTCCCACAACAAATTTCTTGGTTCCAGCATCTTCTGTAGCATATTTCTTTTCTAATGAATTCCATAACTTTTTTGCAGATTTACACGAGTAGTAAATATCATACAGATCTAAAGTCAAACAATTCAGAATATAATTCCTGCACATATAATCCTTATCTTCCCAATTAGCTAAATCCTTTGTTTCCTTATCAGTGGGATTATCAGCAATTACAAAACTGAGTTTATCTGATTCAATAGCATCAACGACTTTAAGTGTTGTCAAATAAAATCGTAGTTTCATTTGCCAT
>NW_019229620.1:0-2743 GCF_002742605.1 Olea europaea var. sylvestris
ACTCAAATTTTAGCCCATTCAGACACCGTCGCGAAAAATGACGAAATTGCCCCCGGCGCGATTTTTGTTCTCGATCAATCAATGAAATTTTAGCCCATTCAGACACCGTCGCAAAAAATGACGAAATTTCCCTCTGCGCGAATTTTGTTTCAGATCAATCAGTCAAATTTTAGCCCATGGAGACACCGTCGCAAAAAATGACCAAATTGCCCCCGGTGCGATTTTTCTTTCCGATCAATCAGTGAAATTTCAGCCCATTCAGACACCGTCGCGAAAAATGAGGAAATTCCCCCCGGCGCGATTTTTGTTTCCGATCAATCGGTCAAATTTTGGCCCATTCCGACACCGTCACCAAAAATGACGAAATTGCCACCGGGGTGATTTTTGTTTCGGATCAATTAGTCAAATTTTGGCCAATTCCGACACCGTCCCGAAAAATGACGAAATTTCCCCCGGCTCGATTTTTGTTTACGATTAATCTGTCAAATTTTAGCCCATTCCGACACCAGAGCGAAAAATGACGAAATTGCCTTCAACGCGATTTTTTTTCCGATCAATCAGTCAAATTTTAGCCGATTCAGACATCGTCGCGAAAAATGACGAAATTATCCCGACGCGACTTTTGTTTCCGATCAATCAGTCAAATTTTAGCCCATTCAGACACCATCGCGAAAAATGACGAAATTGCCCACGGCACGATTTTTGTTTCCGATCAATCAGTCAAATTTTAGCCCATTCAGACACCGTCGCGAAAAATGACGAAATTGCCCCCGGCGCGACATTTGTTTCCGATCAATCAGTCAAATTTTAGCCCATTCCGACATCGTCGCGAAAAATGACGAAATTTCCCCCGGCTCGATTTTTGTTCTCGATCAATCAATCAAATTTTGGCCCATACCGACCTCGTCGCGAAAAATGACGAAATTGCCCCTGGCGCGATTTTTTTTTCGATCAATCACTCAAATTTTGGCCCATTCAGACACCGTCGCGAAAAATGACGAAATTGCCCCCGGCGCGACATTTGTTTCCGATCAATCAGTTAAATTTTTGCCCATTCCGACACCGTCGCGAAAAATGACGAAATTTCCCCCGGCTCGATTTTTGTTCTCAATCAATCAATCAAATTTTAGCCCATACCGACCCCGTCGCGAAAAATGACGAAATTGCCCCTGGCGCGATGTTTGTTTTCGATCAATCACTCAAATTTTAGCCCATTCAGACACCGTCGCGAAAAATGACGAAATTGCCCCCGGCGCGATTTTTGTTCTCGATCAATCAATCTAATTTTAGCCCATTCAGACACCGTCGCGAAAAATGACGAAATTTCCCTCGGCGCGAATTTTGTTTCAGATCAATAAGTCAAATTTTAGCCCATGGAGACTCCGTCGCAAAAAATGACCAAATTGACCCCGGTGCGATTTTTCTTTCCGATCAATCAGTCAAATTTCAGCCCATTCAGACACCGTCGCGAAAAATGACGAAATTCCCCCTGGCGCGATTTTTGTTTCCGATCAATCGGTCAAATTTTGGCCCATTCCGACACCGTCGCGAAAAATGACGAAATTGCCACCGGGGCGATTTTTGTTTCTGATCAATTAGTCAAATTTTGGCCAATTCCGACACCGTCCCGAAAAATGACGAAATTTCCCCCGGCTCGATTTTTGTTTCCGATTAATCTGTCAAATTTTAGCCCATTCCGACACCGTCGCGAAAAATGACGAAATTGCCTTGGCGCGATTTTTTTTCCGATCAATCAGTCAAATTTTAGCCGATTCAGACATCGTCGCGAAAAATGATGAAATTATCCCGACGCGACTTTTGTTTCCGATCAATCAGTCAAAATTTAGCCCATTCAGACACCATCGCGAAAAATGACGAAATTGCCCCTGGCACGATTTTTGTTTCCGATCAATCAGTCAAATTTTAGCCCATTCAGACACCGTCGCGAAAAATGACGAAATTGCCCCGGAGCAATTTTTTTTCTGATCAATCAGTCAAATTTTAGCTCATTCCGACACCGTAACGAAAAATGACGAAATTGCCCCCGGCGCGATTTTGGTTTCCGATCAATCGGTCAAATTTTGGCCCATTCCGACACCGTCGCGAAAAATGACGAAATTTCCCTCGGCTCGATTTTTGTTCTCGATCAATCAATCAAATTTTAGCCCGTACCGACCCCGTCGCGAAAAATGACGAAATTGCCCCTGGCGCGATTTTTGTTTTCGATCAATCACTCAAATTTTAGCCCATTCAGACACCGTCGCGAAAAATAACGAAATTGCCCCCGGCGCGATTTTTGTTCTCGATCAATCAATCAAATTTTAGCCCATTCAGATACCGTCGCGAAAAATGACGAAATTTCCCTCGGCGCGAATTTTGTTTCAGATCAATCAGTCAAATTTTAGCCCATGGAGACACCGTCGCAAAAAATGACCAAATTGACCCCGATGCGATTTTTCTTTCCGATCAATCAGTCAAATTTCAGCACATTCAGACACCGTCGCGAAAAATGACGAAATTCCCCCCAGCGCGATTTTTGTTTCCGATCAATCGGTCAAATTTTGGTCCATTCCGACACCGTCGCGAAAAATGACGAAATTGCCACCGGGGCGATTTTTGTTTCTGATCAATTAGTCAAATTTTGGCCAATTCCGACACCGTCCCGAAAAATGACGAAATTTCCCCCGGATCGATTTTTGTTCTCGATCAATCAATCAAATTTTAGCCCATTCAGACACCGTCG
>NW_019229620.1:2909-3049 GCF_002742605.1 Olea europaea var. sylvestris
TATCAATCTGTCAAATTTTAGCCCATTCAGACACCGTCGCGAAAAATGACGAAATTTCCCCGGAGCAATTTTTTTCTGATCAATCAGTCAAATTTTAGCTCATTCCGACACCGTCACGAAAAATGACGAAATTGCCCCCG
>NW_019229620.1:3215-3409 GCF_002742605.1 Olea europaea var. sylvestris
TCCGACACCGTCGGGAAAAATGACGAAATTTCCCCCGGCTCGATTTTTGTTCTTGATCAATCAATCAAATTTTAGCCCATACCGACCCCGTCGCGAAAAATGACGAAATTTCCCCTGGCGCGATTTTTTTTTCGATCAATCACTCAAATTTTAGCCCATTCAGACACCGTCGCGAAAAATGACGAAATTGCCCC
>NW_019229621.1:0-3408 GCF_002742605.1 Olea europaea var. sylvestris
AGAATTGAGCATAACTTTTGCATATGGCGTCCGTTTTGGGCCCATAAGTACTTTTCGGAAGTGTAGCGACCGTTTTGGATTGACCTAACAACTTCGTCATGATGTATGTGGGATTTCAACCATTTTTCGACAGAATGAGCACTTGCATATTTGGAACGCTTGGATTGCCGGCGTTCAAAGAATTGAGCTTAACTTTTGCACACGGTTTCCGTTTTCGGACCATATGTAATTTTTGGAAATGTAGCGACCGTTTTGGATAGAACTCACCGCGTCATCATGACGTATGAGGGATTTTTCACATTTTTCAAAAGAATGTGCACTTGCATATTTGGAACGCTTGGATTGTCGGCGTTCGAAGAATTGAGCGTAACTTTTGCATACGGCGTCCGTTTTGGGCCCATAAGTACTTTTCGAAAATGTAGCGACCGTTTTGGATTGAACTCCCTACTTTGTAGTGACGTATGCAGGATTTCAGCCATTTTTCGACAGAATGAGCACTTGCATATTTGGAACGCTTGGATTGTCGGCGTTCGAAGAATTGAGCGTAACTTTTGCATACGGCGTCCGTTTTGGGCCCATAAGTACTTTTCGAAAATGTAGCGACCGTTTTGGATTGAACTCCCTACTTTGTAGTGACGTATGCAGGATTTCAGCCATTTTTCGACAGAATGAGCACTTGCATATTTGGAACGCTTGGATTGTCGGCGTTCGAAGAATTGAGCGTAACTTTTGCATACGGCGTCCGTTTTGGGCCCATAAGTACTTTTCGAAAATGTAGCGACCGTTTTGGATTGAACTCCCTACTTTGTAGTGACGTATGCAGGATTTCAGCCATTTTTCGACAGAATGAGCACTTGCATATTTGGAACGCTTGGATTGTCGGCGTTCGAAGAATTGAGCGTAACTTTTGCATACGGCGTCCGTTTTGGGCCCATAAGTACTTTTCGAAAATGTAGCGACCGTTTTGGATTGAACTCCCTACTTTGTAGTGACGTATGCAGGATTTCAGCCATTTTTCGACAGAATGAGCACTTGCATATTTGGAACGCTTGGATTGTCGGCGTTCGAAGAATTGAGCGTAACTTTTGCATACGGCGTCCGTTTTGGGCCCATAAGTACTTTTCGAAAATGTAGCGACCGTTTTGGATTGAACTCCCTACTTTGTAGTGACGTATGCAGGATTTCAGCCATTTTTCGACAGAATGAGCACTTGCATATTTGGAACGCTTGGATTGTCGGCGTTCGAAGAATTGAGCGTAACTTTTGCATACGGCGTCCGTTTTGGGCCCATAAGTACTTTTCGAAAATGTAGCGACCGTTTTGGATTGAACTCCCTACTTTGTAGTGACGTATGCAGGATTTCAGCCATTTTTCGACAGAATGAGCACTTGCATATTTGGAACGCTTGGATTGTCGGCGTTCGAAGAATTGAGCGTAACTTTTGCATACGGCGTCCGTTTTGGGCCCATAAGTACTTTTCGAAAATGTAGCGACCGTTTTGGATTGAACTCCCTACTTTGTAGTGACGTATGCAGGATTTCAGCCATTTTTCGACAGAATGAGCACTTGCATATTTGGAACGCTTGGATTGTCGGCGTTCGAAGAATTGAGCGTAACTTTTGCATACGGCGTCCGTTTTTGGCCCATAAGTGCTTTTCGGAAATGTAGCGACCGTTTTGGATTGAACTCCCTACTTTGTAGTGACGTATGCAGGATTTCAGCCATTTTTCGACAGAATGAGCACTTGCATATTTGGAACGCTTGGATTGTCCGCGTTCAAAGAATTGAGCTTAACTTTTGCATACGGTGTCCGTTTTGGGCCCGTAAGTAATTTTTGGAAATGTATCGACAGTTTTGGATAGAACTCACCGCTTCATCGTGACCTATGAGGGATTTTGCCCATTTTTCGAAAGAATGAGCACTTGCATATTTGGAACGCTTGGATTGTCGGCGTTCGAAGAATTGAGCGTAACTTTTGCTTACAGCGTCCGTTTTGGGCCCATAAGTAATTTTTGGAAATGTAGCGACCATTTTGGATAGAACTCACCGCTTCATCGTGACGTACGAGGAATTTTCTCCATTTTTCGAAAGAATGTGCACTTGCATATTTGGAACGCTTGGATTGTCGGCGTTCGAAGAATTGAGCGTAACTTTTGCTTACAGCGTCCGTTTTGGGCCCATAAGTAATTTTTGGAAATGTAGCGACCATTTTGGATAGAACTCACCGCTTCCTCGTGACGTACGAGGAATTTTCTCCATTTTTCGAAAGAATGTGCACTTGCATATTTGGAACGCTTGGATTGTCGGCGTTCGAAGAATTGAGCGTAACTTTTGCATACGACGTCCGTTTTGGGCCCATAAGTACTATTCTGAAATGTAGCCACCGTATTGGATTGAACTCACCACTTCGTCGTGACGTATGTGGGATTTCAGGCATTTTTTGAAAGAATGAGCACTTGCATATTTGGATAGCATGGATTGTCGGCGTTCAAAGAATTGAGCGTAACTTTTGCATACGGTCTCCGTTTTTAGCCCATAAGTAATTTTTGAAAATGTAGCGACCGTTTTGGATAGAACTTACCGCTTCATCGTGACGTAAGAGGGATTTTGTCCATTTTTCGAAAGAATGTGCACTTTAATATTTGGAACGCTTGGATTGTCGGAGTTCGAAGTATTGAGCGTAACTTTTGCATACGGCGTCCGTTTTGGGCCCATAAGTACTTTTCGGAAATGTATCGACCGTTTTGGATTGAACTCACAACTTCGTCGTGACGTATGTAGGATTTCAGCCATTTTTCGAAAGAATGAGCACTTGCATATTTGGAACGCTTGGATTGTTGACGTTCGAAGAATTGAGCGTAACTTTTGCATACGGCGTCCGTTTTGGGCCCATAAGTACTTTTCGGAAATTTAGCGACCGTTTTGGATTGAACTCACAACTTCATCATGACGTATGTGGGATTTCAGCCATTTTTCGATAGAATGAGCACTTGCATATTTGGGACGCTTGGATTGTCGGCTTTCAAAGAATTGAGCGTAACTTTTGCATACGGCGTCCATTTTGGGCCCATAAGTACTTTTCGGAAATGTAGCGACCATTTTGGCTTGAACTCACTAATTCGTCGTGACGTATGCGGGATTTCAGCCATTTGTCGAAAGAATGAGCGGTTGCATATTTGGAACGCTTGGATTGTCGGTGTTCGGAGAATTGAGCGCAACTTTTGCATACAGCGTCCGTTTTGGGCCCATAAGTACTTTTCGGAAATGTAGCGACCGTTTTGAATTGAACTCACTACTTCATCATGACGTATGTGGGATTTCAGCAATTTTTCAAAAAATGAGCGCTTGCATATTTGGAACGCTTGGATTGTCGGCGTTCGAAGAATTGAGCGTAACTTTTGCATACGG
>NW_019229622.1:0-3408 GCF_002742605.1 Olea europaea var. sylvestris
CCATTTTTCAAAAGAATGAGCACTTGCATATTTGGAACGCTTGGATTGTCGACGTACGAAAAATTGAGCGTAACTTTTGCACAGGGTGTCTGTTTTGGGCCCATAAGTACTTTTTGGAAATGTAGCGACCGTTTTGGATTGAACACACCACTTCGTCGTGACGTACGAGGGATTTTGGCAATTTTTCTAAAGAATGAGCACTTGCATATTTAGAACGCTTGGATTGTCGGCGGACGAAGAATTGAGCATAACTTTTGCACACAGTGTCCGTTTTGGGCCCACAAGAAATTTTTTTGAAAATGTAGCGAATGTTTTGGATTGAACTCACCACTTCGTCATGACGTACGAGTGATTTCGGCCATTTTTGAAAGGAATGAGCACTTGCATATTTGGAACGCTTGTATTGTCGACGTACGAAGAATTGAGCTTAACTTTTGCACACATGTCCGTTTTGGGCCCATAAGTACTTTTTGGAAATGTAGCGATCGTTTTGGATTGACCACATAACTACATCATGTCGTATGAAGGATTTTGGCCATTTTTCTAAAGAATGAGCACTTGCATATTTGGAACGCTTGGATTGTCGGCGTACGAAGAATTGAGCGTAACATTTGCACACGTGTCCGTTTTGGGCCCACAAGTACTTTTTGGAAATATAGCGACCGTTTGGGATTGAACTCACCACTTCGTCGTGACGTACGAGAGATTTTGGCAATTTTTCGAAAGAATGAGCACTTGCATATTTAGAACGCTTGGATAGTCGGCGGACGAAGAATTGAGCGTAACTTTTGCCCACAGTGTCCGTTTTGGGCCCACAAGAATTTTTTTTTGAAAATGTAGCGAACGTTTTGGATTGAACTCACCACTTCGTCATGACGTACGAGCGATTTTGGCCGTTTTTCAAATGAATGAGCACTTGCATATTTGGAACGCTTGGATTGTCGACGTACGAAGAATTGAGCGTAACTTTTGCACCCGTGTCCGTTTTGGGCCCAAAAGTACTTTTTGGAAATGTAGCGATCGTTTTTGATTGAACACATAACTTCATCATGTCGTATGAAGGATTTTGGCCATTTTTCTAAAGAATGAGCACTTGCATATTTGGAACGCTTGGATTGTCGGCGTACGAAGAAATGAGCGTTACATTTGCACACGTGTCCGTTTTGGGCCCACAAGTACTTTTTGGAAATGTAGCGACCGTTTTGGATTGAACTCACCACTTCATCACGACGTATGAGGGATTTCGGCCATTTTTCGAAAGAATTAGCACTTGCGTATTTGGAACGCTTGGATTGTCGGCATACGAAGAATTGAGCGTAACTTTTGCACACGGTGTCCGTTTTGGGCCCATAAGTACTTTTTGGAAATGTAGCGACCATTTTGGATTGAACTCACAACTTCGTCATGACGTACGAGTGATTTTGGCCATTTTTCAAAGGAATGAGCGCTTGTATATTTAGAACGCTTGAAGAGTCGACGGACGAAGAATTGAGCGTAACTTTTGCACAGGGTGTCCGTTTTGGGCCCATAAGAACTTTTTGGAAATATAGCGACCGTTTTGGATTGAACTCACCACTTCGTCGTGACGTACGAGGGATTTTGGCAATTTTTCGAAAGAATGAGCACTTACATATTTAGAACGCTTGGATAGTCGGCGGAAGAAGAATTGAGCTTAACTTTTGCACACAGTGTCCGTTTTGGGGCCACAAGAAATTTTTTTGAAAATGTAGCGAACGTTTTGGATTGAACTCACCACTTCGTCATGACGTACGAGCGATTTTGGCCATTTTTCAAAAGAATGAGCACTTGCATATTTGGAACGCTTGGATTGTCGCCGTACGAAGAATTGAGCGTAACTTTTGCACAGGGTGTCCGTTTTGGGCCCATAAGTACTTTTTGAAAATGTAGCGACCGTTTTGGATTGAACACACCACTTCGTCGTGACGTACGAGGGATTTTGGCAATTTTTCTAAAGAATGAGCACTTGCGTATTTAGAACGCTTGGATTGTCGGCGGACGAAGAATTGAGCATAACTTTTGCACACAGTTTCCGTTTTTGGCCCACAAGAAATTTTTTTGAAAATGTAGCAAACGTTTTGGATTGAACTCACCACTTCGTCATGACGTACGAGCGATTTCGGCCATTTTTCAAAAGAATGAGCACTTGCATATTTGGAACGCTTGGATTGTCGACGTACGAAGAATTGAGCGTAACTTTTGCACACGTGTCCGTTTTGGGCCCATAAGTACTTTTTGGAAATGTAGCGATCGTTTTGGATTGAACACATAACTTCATCATGTCGTATGAAGGATTTTGGCCATTTTTCTAAAGAATGAGCACTTGCATATTTGGAACGCTTGGATTGTCGGCGTACGAAGAATTGAGCGTAACATTTGCACACGTGTCCGTTTTGGGCCCACAAGTACTTTTTGGAAATATAGCGACCGTTTGGGATTGAACTCACCACTTCGTCGTGACGTACGAGGGATTTTGGCAATTTTTCGAAAGAATTAGCACTTGCATATTTAGAACGCTTGGATTGTCGGCGGACGAAGAATTGAGCATAACTTTTGCACATAGTGTCCATTTTGGGCCCACAAGAAATTTTTTGGAAAATGTAGCGAATGTTTTGGACTGAACTCACCACTTCGTCATGACGTACGAGCGATTTTGGCCATTTTTCAAAAGAATGAGCACTTGCATATTTGGAACGCTTGGATTGTCGACGTACGAAGAATTGAGCATAACTTTTGCACACGTGTCCGTTTTGGGCCCATAAGTAATTTTTGGAAATGTAGCGATCGTTTTGGATTGAACACATAACTTCATCATGTCGTATGAAGGATTTTGGCCATTTTTCTAAAGAATGAGCACTTGCATATTTGGAACGCTTGGCTTGTCGGCGTACGAAGAATTGAGCGTAACATTTGCACACGTGTCCGTTTTGGGCCCACAAGTACTTTTTGGAAATATAGCGACCGTTTTGGATTGAACTCACCACTTCGTCGTGACGTACGAGGGATTTTGGCAATTTTTCGAAAGAATGAGCACTTGCATATTTAGAACGCTTGGATAGTCGACGGACGAAGAATTGAGCATAACTTTTGCACACAGTGTCCGTTTTGGGCCCACAAGAAATTTTTTTGAAAATGTAGCGAACGTTTTGGATTGAACTCACCACTTCGCCATGACGTACGAGCGATTTTGGCCATTTTTCAAAAGAATGAGCACTTGCATATTTGGAACGCTTCGATTGTCGACGTACGAAGAATTGAGCATAACTTTTGCACACATGTCCGTTTTGGGCCCATAAGTACTTTTTGAAAATGTAGCGATCGTTTTGGATTGAACACATAACTTCATCATGTCGTATGAAGGATTTTGGCCATTTTTCTAAAGAATGAGCA
>NW_019229623.1:0-3406 GCF_002742605.1 Olea europaea var. sylvestris
TTGGAAATGCACCAATGAACTAAATCGATGAGAAATTTTAGTGAAATTTGATTGAAACTCATCGATGAACAAAACGCAGATAAATTTTTGTCAAATTTGATTGGAAACGAACCAATGAACCAAACTCAAAGAGAAATTATAGTCAAATTTGATTAGAAAAATGCCAATGAACAAAACTCAGGTGAAATTTTAGTCAAATTTGATTGGAAACGCACTAATGGACAAAACGCAGATGAATTTTTTGTAAAATTTGATTGGGGATGCGCCAATGAACCAAACTCAGGTAAACATTTAATCAAATTTGATTAGAAATAGGCCAATGAACAAAATCAATTGAAATTTTAGTCAAATTTGGTTGGAAATGCGCCAACAAACTAAACACGTGAAATTTTAGTCAAATTTGATTGGAAGCGTATCGATGAACAAAATCAAGATGAAATTTTCTCAAATTTGATTGAAAATGAGTCATTTGACAAAATTCATATGAAATTGTAGTCATGTTTAATTTGAAGCACGTCAATGAACAAAATTCAAATGAAATTTTAGTTAAATTTGATTGGAAACACGCTAAAGAATTAAACCCATGTGAAATTTTAGTAAAATTCTATTGGAATTTTTTGTCAAATTTGATTGAAAACACTCCAATAAACCAAATTCTAGTGAAATTTTAATCAAATTTGATTAGAAATGGGATAATGAACGAAACAGGTCAATTTTTTGTCAAAGTTGGTTGGAAACGCGCCAACGAACTAAACCATGTGAAATTTTAGTCAAATTTAATTGGAAGCGCACCAGTGAATAAAATCCAGATGAAATTTTACTCAAATTTGATTGAAAATAAGTCATTTAACAAAACTCAGATGAAATTGTAGTCATATTTGATTAGAAGTGTCCCAATGAACAAAATTTAGACGAAATTTTAGTCAAATTTGTTTGGAAACGCACCAAAGAACTAAACCCATGTGAAATTTTAGTAAAATTCTTTTGGAAATGCGCTAATGTTAAAATTCAACTAAAAATTTAGTCAAATATAATTACAAACATGCCAATGAACAAAACCTACATTAAATTTTAGTCAAATTTGATTGAAAACCCACCGATGACAAAACGCTGATGAAATTTTAGTCAAATTTGATTGGAAAGGCGCCAATGAACCAAACTCATGAGAAATTTCAGTCAAATTTGGTTACTAACACGCCAACGAACAAAATTCAAGTGAAATTTTAGTCAAATTTGATTGGAAACCCACCGATAAACAAAAGCAGATGAAATTTTAATCAAATTTGATTGAAAATGCGCCAATGAATTAAACCGAAGCGAAATTTTAGTCAAATTTGATCGGAGACCCACTAATGAGCAAAATCAAATTTAAATTTATGTCAAATTAGATTTGAAACGCGCCAATGAACTAAACCCGTGCAAATTTTAATCAAATTTGATTGAAACTCGTCGGTAAACAAAACGCAGAGAAATTTTTGTTAAATTTGATTGGAAACGCGCCAATGAACTAAACCCGTGCAAATTTTAATCAAATTTGATTGAAACTCGTCGGTAAACAAAACGCAGAGAAATTTTTGTTAAATTTGATTGGAAACCCATTGATGAACAAAACACAGATGAAATTTTTATCAAATTTTATTGTAAACGCCCCAATGAACAATACCTAAGCGAAATTTTAGTCAAATTTGACTGAAAATTCGCTAATGAACAAAATCAAATTCAAATTTTAGTCAAATTTGATTGGAAGAGCCAATGACCTAAACCCATGAGAAATTTTAGTTGAATTTGACTGAAAACCCATCGATGAACAAAATGAAGATGAATTTTTTTGTCAAATTTGACTGGAAACGCGCCAATGAACCAAACTCAGGTGAATTTTGAAAAATTTTGATTAGAAATAGGTAAATGAAAAACCAGATGAACTTTTAGTCAAATTTGGCTGGAAACGCGCCAACGAACTAAGCACATGTGAAATTTTAGTCAAATTTGATTGGAAGCGCACTAATGAACAAAATTCGGATGAAATTTTTCTCAAATTTGATTGAGAATGCACCATTTAACAAAACTCAGATGAAATTGTAGCCATACTTGCTTTGAGCCGCGCTAATGAACAAAATCTAGACGAAATTTTAGTCAAATTTGATTGAAAATGTGTCAAAGAACTAATCCCATATGAAATTTTAGTAAAATTCTCTTGGAAATGTGCCAATGATAAAACTCAACTGAAAATTTAGTCAAATTTAATTAAAAAAGCCTATGAAGTAAACCAGGGTAAAATATTAGTCAATTTTAACTGAAAACCCACACATGAACAAGACACAGATGAAATTTTTGTCAAATTTGATTAGAATCGTGACAGTGAACGAAACTCAGATGAAATGTTAATCAAATTTGATTAGAAATAGGCCAATGAAAGAAATCAGGTGAAACTTTAGTCAAATTTGGCTGGAAACGCGCCAATGAACTATGCCCATGTGAAATTTTAGTCAAATTTGATTGGAAGCCCACCAATGAACAAAATTCAGATGAAATTTTACACGAATTTGATTGAAAACACGGCATTTAACAAAACTCAAATGAAATTGTAGTCATATTTGCTTTGAAGGGAGCCAGTGAACAAAATCCAGGCGAAATTTTAGTCAAATTTGATTGGAAACGCGCCAATGCACTAAATCCATGTGAAATTTTAGTAAAATTCTAATGGAAATGCACCAATGATAAAACTCAACTGAAAATTTAGTCAAATTTGATTACAAACATGCCAATGAACTAAACCCAAATGAAATTTTAGCTAAATTTGATTGGAAACCCGCCGTTGAACAAAACGTAGATGAAATTTTTGACAAATTTTATTGAAAACGCGCCAATGAACTGAACCTAAACGGATTTTGAGTCAAATTTGACTGGAAACCTGCTAATGAGCAAAATCAAATTTAAATTTGAGTCAACTTTGATTGGAAATGTGCCAATGTACTAAACCCATAATAAATTCAAGTCAAATTTGATTGGAAACCCACCGATGAACGAAATACAAATGAAATTTTTATCAAATTTGATTTGAAATGCACCAATGAACTAAACTCAAGTGAAATTTTAGTCAAATTTGATTAGAAACAGGCCAATGAATAGAACTGGGCCAAATATTAATCAAATTTGGTTGGAAACGTGCCAATGAACTAAACTCATGTGAAATTTTAGTCAAATTTGATTAGAAGCGCACCAATGAACAAAATCTAGATGAAATTTTACTCATATTTAATTGAAAACGTGAAATTTTAATCAAATTGATTGGAAACCCACCGATGAACAAAATGCAGATGAATTTTTTGTCAAATATGCCTGGAAACGTGCCAATGAACCAAACTTAGATAAAATTTTAGTCAAGTTTGATTAAAAACAGGATAAT
>NW_019229624.1:0-3024 GCF_002742605.1 Olea europaea var. sylvestris
TTGCCCCTGGCGCTGTTTTTGTTTCCGATCAACCAGTCAAATTTTAGCCCAATTCGACATAGTCGCGAAAAATGACGAAATTGTCCCCGACGCGATTTTTAGTTTTGATTAACCTGCCAAATTTCAGCCCATTCCAACACAGTCGCGAAAAATGACGAAATTGCCCCCGGCGCGATTTTTGTTTCCGATCAACATGTTAAATTTTAGCCCATTCCGAGACAGTCGCGAAAATTGACGAAATTGCCCCCGTCGCGATTTTTGTTTCCGATCAACCAGCCAAATTTTAGCCCATTCCGATAAAATCTCGAAAAATGACGAAATTGCCCGAAGCACATTTTTATTTTCGATAAACCTGTCAAATTTAAACCCATTTCGAAAAAGACGCGAAAAATGACTAAATTGCCCCCGGCGCGATTTTTGTTTCCGATCAACCTGTCAAATTTTATCCCATTCCAAGACAGTCGCGAAAAATGACGAAATTGCCCCTGGCACGGTTTTTGTTTCCGATCAATCGGTCAAATTTTAGCCCATTTCGACACCGTCGAGAAAAATGACGAAATTGCCCCCGGCGTGGTTTTTGTTTCCGATCAATATGTCAAATTTAGCCCATTCCGACACCGTCGCGAAAATTTATGAAATTGCCCCTGGCACGGTTTTTGTTTCCGATCAACCTGTAAAATTTTAGCCCATTCAGACACCGTCACGAAAAATGACGAAATTGCCCCCGACGCGGTTTTTGTTTCCGATCAACCTTTCAAATTTTACCCATTTCGACACAGTCGCGAAAAATGACGAAATTGCCCCCGGCGCGGTTTTTGTTTCCGATCAACATGTCAAATTTGAGCCCATTCCGGCACAGTCGCAAAAAATGACTAAATTGCTCTCGGCGCCATTTTTGTTTCCGATCAACAAGTCAAATTTCAGCCCATTCCGACACGGTCGCGAAAAATGACGAAATTGCCCCCGGCGCAGTTTTTGTTTTCGATAACCTGTCAAATTTTAGCCCATTCCAACACAGTCGCTAAAAATGACGAGGTTGCCCCTGGCGCTGTTTTTGTTTCCGATCAAGCAGTCAAATTTTAGCCCAATTCGACATAGTCGCGAAAAATGACGAAATTGCCCCCGACGCGATTTTTAGTTTTGATTAACCTGCCAAATTTCAGCCCATTCCGACACAGTCGCGAAAAATGACGAAATTGCCCCCGGCGCGGTTTTTGTGCCCGATCAACATGTTAAATTTTAGCCCATTCCGAGACAGTCGCGAAAATTGACGAAATTGCCCCCGTTGCGATTTTTGTTTCCGATCAACCAGCCCAATTTTAGCCCATTCCTACAAAATCTCGAAAAATGACGAAATTGCCCGAAGCACAATTTTTATTTTCGATAAACCTGCCAAATTTAAACCCATTCCGAAACAGACGCGAAAAATGACTAAATTGCCCCCGGCGCGATTTTTGTTTCCGATCAACCCGTCAAATTTTATCCCATTCCAAGACAGTCGCGAAAAATGACGAAATTGCCCCTGGCACGGTTTTTGTTTCCGATCAATCGGTCAAATTTTAGCCCATTCCGACACCGTCGAGAAAAATGACGAAATTGCCCCCGGCGTGATTTTTGTTTTCGATCAACATGTCAAATTTAGCCCATTCCGACACCGTCGCGAAAATTTATGAAAATGCCCCTGGCACGGTTTTTGTTTCCGATCAACCTGTAAAATTTTAGCCCATTTAGACACCGTCGCGAAAAATGACGAAATTGCCCCCGGCGCGATTTTTGCTTCCAATCAACATGTGAAATTTTAGCCCATTCTGACACAGTCGCAAAAAAAGACGAAATTGCCCCCGGCGAGAGTTTTGTTTACGATCAACCAGTCAAATTTTAGCCCATTCCGACACAGTCGCGAAAAATGACGAAATTGCCCACGGCGCGATTTTTGTTTCCGATCAACCTGTCAAATTTTAGCTCATTCCGACACATTCGCGAAAAGTGACGAAATTGTCCCTGGTGCGATTTTGGTTCCCGATCAGCCTGTCAAATTTGAGCCCATTCAGACACAATTGCAAAAAATGACGAAATTGCCCCCGGCGCGATTTTTGCTTCCAATCAACATGTGAAATTTTAGCCCATTCTGACACAGTCGCAAAAAATGACGAAATTGCCCCTGGCGAGATTTTTGTTTACGATCAACCAGTCAAATTTTAGCCCAGTTCGACACAGTCGCGAAAAATGACGAAATTACCCCCGGCACGATTTTTATTTCCGGTCAACCTGCCAAATTTAGTCCATTTCGACACAGTCGCGAAAAATGACGAAATTCCCCCCGGCACGATTTTTATTTCCGGTCAACCTGCCAAATTTAGTCCATTTCGACACAGTCGCGAAAAATGACGAAATTCCCCCCGGCACGATTTTTATTTCCGGTCAACCTGCCAAATTTAGTCCATTTCGACACAGTCGCGAAAAATGACGAAATTCCCCCCGGCACGATTTTTATTTCCGGTCAACCTGCCAAATTTAGTCCATTTCGACACAGTCGCGAAAAATGACGAAATTCCCCCCGGCACGATTTTTATTTCCGGTCAACCTGCCAAATTTAGTCCATTTCGACACAGTCGCGAAAAATGACGAAATTGCCCCCGGCGCGGTTTTTGTTCCCGATCAACCTGGCAAATTTGAGCCCATTCCGACACCATAGCCAAAAATGACGAAATTGCCCCCGGCGCGGTTTTTTTCCGATCAACCGGTCAAATTTTAACCCATTCCGACATCATGGCGGAAAATGACGAAGTTGCCCCCGGAGCGATTTTTGTTTCCGAACATGTTAAATTTTAGCCCATTCCGACACCGTCGCGAAAAATGACGAAATTGCCCCTGGCGCGATTTTTCTTTCCGATCAACCAGTCAAATTTTAGCCCATTCCGACACAGTAGCGAAAAATGAGGAAATTGCCCCCGGCGGGGTTTTTGTTTCCGATCAACATGTCAAATTTTAGCCCATTCCGACACAGTCGCGAAAAATGACGAA
>NW_019229624.1:3249-3405 GCF_002742605.1 Olea europaea var. sylvestris
TATGTCCGATCAACCTGTCAAATTTTGGACCATTCCGACACAGTCGCGAAAATTGACGAAATTGCCCCAGACACGATTTTTGTTTCCGATGAACCAGTCAAATTTCAGCCCATTCCGACACAGTGGCGAAAAATGCGAAATTGCCCCCGGCGCGGT
>NW_019229625.1:0-3405 GCF_002742605.1 Olea europaea var. sylvestris
GGAATACTACGAGCTAATTCAAGAGACCTTTATATTAAGGTTGTAGTGCTACGAGGGTTTGTAGCAAGCCGACAAGGGGGTGACAGAGAGGTAGGCAGGCCAGTGTCGAATGGATTGCCAGTCCTTGAAACAGAGTGAGGGTCACTAGGGTATGATGAGTCTTCGTGGCCATCAAATACTGTATTCGAGTCATTTTTGGCATTTATGGAATGGAAGGTCCCAATGCTAGGAAGGGTGTTCGTCCCTAGGACTCAGGGAACGACCCCGACGGTGTCCCAGATGAAGGGTGTAAAAGAAGATCGTACGGTGCTGGGGACAAAAATGATGACTATACCAGTAATTGTTGAGGTGGCGAAGGATGTGCTTAAGGGATTGGTACCAAAGGGGATAGCAAAGAAAGAGAGGACACCTGACACAATGGAAGATGTTATTTTTGTGTCGGAGGGGCGTTGGAGGTGACGAAGGGTATGGAAATTGCTTTTGACATACCAGAGCTAGTGGTCAGCAAGAGGTAGAAATTACCATCACAGTACATCGTTTCTTCCTTCACGGTTGAGACGAAGATGATGATGTTCGTGAAGTTGACCTTCTCCAATCTCTTCAGTGAGGTTGACCCTGTTAAGCAGAAAGGTTGGATGAATGGTTCAAATCTTTTAAACTCAGGTAAGTATTTTATGATTTTGCTAAAGTAAGGTAACTCATCTATGCTTTTTGTAAGATTTTTTTTTCAGTAATGGCTACAAGATAGGGGAAAAGACGATATCGTAGCTAGAAAGTAATTGAAGATGTAAAGACGAAGTCAGTTTGGCTTGTCGGCGATGTAAGTGAGCATAGCACGCTTTTATTCCAGGAAAATGGATACGTGGTGCCTAAGTACATGCTCAAGTAGGTCATAGGGCTAGGTCGAGCTATGGAAAGCCATGGACGGACTGAATGTATATGTACATTTTAGCGATTGCGAACTCACACTACTTTGCAATTGAGATCGTATTCGCTATAGCTGTATGATGCAAGGTCAGCTGGAGCATATACTAGAGTCGATGGTTGTGATCGTTCCCATGATAGTTAGACAGACCATGATTCGAGTAAATAATAGATTAGCTATTGTACGACACAAGACGACGGCGAGATAAGCACTATCATAAATATTTATAAGTTTTTTTAATTTAATAACTATATGTTATCAAATTAACATATTATTATTTACTTGCAGGGATGATTGTGTCATATTCGCAACCAAATATATAGAATTTTTTAGTATTAGACGTAAGGTTGATACAATCAACAAATCTTGGATAGATAAGTGGAGATTGAAGTTGGCGTGCGTTATATCAATACAATTGTGATCCCTAGGACATTGTATATTATTTTATTAAAAAATGTAAATATTGTTTATTTAATTGTGACTCTTGTTTTAATGCAATTGTATATATAATTCTAAGTATATCTAATTGCAAGTTTCTAATAATTGTATACGTAATTCTAAGTCAAACAGTGATCAAATATTAAATATGAGCATTTGTGAAATGACGAAAAACAAAGTATAGGGGACCGAATTGAAATTTTTTAGTAGTTGATTCGAAACATAAAATGATGATCGAAGATTAATCTTAAATAAAAGCTATTAAAAGCAATTGCAAGTTTAAAAATTGAAGGAAATAAAAGTTTTGGGCTTAACAACCTACACGAAAGAGCTCGGACGGCTCTTTTAGGCCAACTTTCTAGGCGAATTTCGGTCTTCGATCATCATTTATGTTCGGAATGAACTATTAAAAAGTTACAATTAAATAACTAGAATAATTGATTGGATTTTTAGTGATGATAATAATTATGTAACAAATAAATTATTATAAGTACGATACGGGTTACACATTCGTCAAATTGTTATGCAGTGAAATCTGACTTGTACAAAATTGACAAATATATCTTGTTGCGCCACATCTGCCACATTTATGAGGTCGAAAAAAAAATCTCCGATAGATGATACTCTAGATATACGTTTACGTCAAGTGTGCATGGTCCGACTCCTGGTTGCAACAAATTATTAAGTAGGATAATGTTGTCAGAAACTTTGCACTCGACTTTATTTGGTTGAGAAAATATAGTTTCAACATACGCCGCTCTCCAATAATTATTTATCCATGTAATAATAACTGCACAAGGTGTGATGGAAATCCTCTACTCATAGCCATTACGACTGCATGTACACGTGGAAAACTCTCAAATTGAAACTTTCTACATGTGCACATGTTATTATTCAAGTTCACGATGTATCTGATATCACGTCCATATCTAACAGAGAAGCGAAACTGATCTGATGGTTTCACATGTACATATCTTGTCACATTTAGAGTCTTGAAGAGTTTATCTTTCTGAGTTGAGGTTAGCATACTTGAGCATGTCTGTGATTCCTCGCATCGGTCATGAAATCACTGTTACAACTTGTTATGAATGTGCTCAATTAATGAGAGAATTGATAACTCTTGATCTTTCTTGAATAATGCATTGAGCGACTTAGGATTATTCGACGTCTTGAATAATATGATTGTGTCCAATGTTCGATCCTCATCTCTGTTAGATAATCTCATACATCATGTGATTTATTTTTATTTTGAAAATGAATTTATCAAACTCTTCGAAACTGTAAGCCACTATGATCTCTTAAACAATGCAACAATTTCACTGTCCTAATACTTGATAAGTGTGTTTTTACACACTTATTTAGTTCACAAACATGACGTAATTAAGAGCAAAACATTGGAATTGTGATTTAATTTCGGTTAACTTGTGTATCGTAGGACATATTGATGAACATGGTGAAATTCAGGGGAAAAGATGTGAAAAAGGACTAAATTGAAGCAAAGTGAAAGTTCAGGGACCAAAGTGCAATTATTTGAAAGTTGATCCAATGGACACATCAAGCAATTGATCGAGCAAAGTACCAAGTGGAGATCATAATGGAACATTGAAACAACTAGAAACAGGAAAGGAGGTCAAGAAGTGGAGAAATAAAGTTTGAAGACCAACATAACATAATTTAAAAGTTTGTTCTACTATGCGGTCGCATAGTAGAAACCCCTATGCGGTCGTGAACACCAAGGCAGGGAATTAAGACGCTGAATTTCATAAACCTCTGCGGTCGCATAGGCATATTCTGGGGCCGATTCTGCATATTCCTATTCACGATGAAATTCTTATGGAAATCTAATCTAAACACGATATAAATACCCAAATCCGTCCGAAACAAGGGAGAACGGATTGGGGGCAAGAAACTACATCTCGGAGAGGATTTTGAGCGTGAGTAACGAAGAATTGCACGAGGATTTTCATGATTTATCAAGTGTTCATAATCCAGTGATGTTCTTTCTTCAAAATTTGATGTATTCTTATATTTTATCTATGCTA
>NW_019229626.1:0-3405 GCF_002742605.1 Olea europaea var. sylvestris
CTAAAATGATAGGGATGTCATGATCCTCTTCCATGTCAAGAATTATGAAATCGGTTGGAAATATGAATTTGTCCACCTTGACCAATACATCCTCAATGACACCCCAAGGATATTTAATTGATCGATCAACTAATTGTAATGATACAGTGGTGGCCTTAGCTTCTCCCAATCCAAACTTCTTGAAAATAGACGAAGGCATCAAATTAATACTGGCACCAAGATCACATAAAGCTTTACTAAAATTTAAATCTCCAATAGTGCATGGAATAGTAAAACTCCCTGGATCTTTGATTTTTAGTGGTAGCTTCTTTTGAAGGATAGCACTACACTCTTTTGTTAGCATTACTGTCTCATGTTCTTTGAGTTTCCTTTTGTTTAAAAAAATGTCCTTCATAAATTTGGCATAACTTGACATTTGAGCTAATGCATCGACAAACGGAATGTTTATGTGTAGCTTCTTGAATACCTCCAAAAATTTTCCAAATTGAGCATCTAATTTATGTTTGTGAAACCTTTGTGGGAAGGGAATAGGAGACACATAGGCTTTGACCGGTATTGGAGCCTTTGATGTTGATGGCTCAGGTTCTTCTTCAATTAGTGTCTCATCCTTTGGATCAAGTTCTTGCATAATCCTTTCTTCTTCAATGGTGCCTTGTTGATTTGACCCTTAGGGCATGTCACCGTGATTTCGGGCAATTGCACCCCACTTCTAGTGGTAATAGCTTGTACATTGTCCCTTGGATTTTTTTCGGTGTTGCAAGGCAATGCCCCCTGTTGCCTTTCGGAGATAAGCTTGGCAATTTGACCCACTTAACGTTCCAAGTTTTTCAAAAAGGCATCATTGCGTTCTTGATATTGCAATTGATGGTTTGCCAACTTAGCAATGGCCTCTTCCCAACCTTCTTTTTTCTCTTGTGGCCTCGGGTTGAGTACATTTTGATTATTTTCATAAGAAAAGTTCGGATGATTTCGCCAACCAGGGTTATAAGTTTGCAAATAAGGATTGTACCCTTGGCGTTGAAAGTTTTGAGTAAATGCCACTTGCTCAGTAGGTGCTGAACCACTACCTATCAATGGACAACTCGGGCTTGGGTGATTTGCTCCACAAATATCACAAATAGGCGGAGATTGTACCATATGAGTGGAATGAGAGCTCGAGGTAGATGTAGAAAGTCCTTCTACTTTCTTTGCTAGTGAGTCGATCTTTGCTAGAACCATTGAGAAAACTTCACCATCTCGAGCTCCAGCAACCGCTCTTTGTGAACCTCTATCCGGCCACATAGCACTTTGTTCACTCATGACCTCAAATAGATCATATGCTTCCCAAATACTCTTCTCCTTAATTGAGCCATTAGATGATGAATCCACATTTGAATGGCAAGAATGAGTCAACTCGGCATAAAAATAATTCACTTGTTTGCCCCATTGTGATTCCATGATTTGGACATTTTCGAAGCATATCCTTGAACATCTCCTAAGCCTCGTGAAAGCTCTCAACTTCGGACTGTTGGAAAGTGGTTATGTCATGCTTGAGTTTGGCTACTCGGGCGGGTGGAAAGAATTTGGTTGTGAATTTTTGAATAAATTCCAACCAACTATTTATACTTCCTGGCGATAGAGTCTCAAGCCATTCCCTTGCCTTATCCTTCAATGTGTGAACAAATAACCTCATCCAAATCGCCTCCACATTTACGCCTTCATATTTAAAATTTCCAACATTCTCTATGAATCGTGCAACATGTGAGTGAGGATTCTCATCAATCCTTCCATAGAATGGAATGGTATTGGAGAACAAACTAATAACATCCGGACGAAGTTGAAAGTTTGGATGCCCATATGGAGGGTAGACAATAATTGATTCATTCTCTACTACGGGTGGGTTCATGAAGTCCCCAAATATCATAGCTTCCTCATTTACAATAGGCTCTTGAGCTCTACCTGCTTGGTTACCAAAACCCGGTAGAATGCCACCTCGAGGAACATTTTCCGGTTGAGCATTATGTTCCAAATTACCCCCTTGGTGTGCCATCTCAATCAATTGTTGCCTTCTCAATTCCTTTTGTTCCCGTCGCCTTCTTTGGAAAGTTTTTTCAATATCCGGATCAAGCTTGAAAAGGTCAAAACTTCTCGAATGAAGCATGCATCACCAAAGACCTAAGGAAATCAAAATTAAAAGTTAATTACACAATAAATATATAAAAGCTATGCAAAAGAAAAAGAACAAAACTTGTAAAAATTAGAAGCAACAAAAGATGATAATTGAAATAAAACACTCCTCGGCAACGGCGCCAAAAACTTGTTAATTTTAGAAAATAAGGAAAAACATACTAACAAAGAAAATAATAAAGTATTGGAAATTTCGGAGGAAAAGTGGTTGGGATTCATGGTTTCATTTAACCGTTGCCTAATTAATTTCTCCACATGCCAATTAACATGCTACTCATTTACGATGTTAGAACCAATCTTCCAATTTTAGCTAATTACCTCTCTCGAGTGAAATTAACCCTAATTGATTAGTTTAACCTATTATATCTTTATGTTGATTACAACCAAACAACCACATTAAATTGTTGTGAAAATAGCTCATTGGGTCACCTAGGCTAGAGGTATATCTCTATCCTCTACACAAACCTAGGGTTTCTATCATTTGGTCTAAAATGCACAATCTTCTCTTGAACGATGTACACTTCACGAAACACATTCATTCATTGGCCATATAAATGAAAATGCAATAAATACAATAATAGAAACACACAGAAATAGGCAATTTAATATCAAATAACAAATATAGAAAATCAATTAAAACTAGGTTAAACTAAAACCATAAATCCCAACTCAATAAATTAGCCCATGTTAAATAAATGACAACAAAGGAGAATATTAATACATGACATCGCAAATTTGTCAAAATAATTGAGCAAAATACAAAGTATAGATAAAACCCTCCCCCCCCCCCCCCCCCTTTTTTTTTTTTTCTATTTTTTTTGTATAGATAAAATCTTTTTTTTTTAAGCTTAATCTTGATTTTCCCAAAATCCTTGCCAAATCCTTTGGTACCTCCTTGTGCTCTATGATTTGTTCTCCAAAATACCAAGTAAAATGAAAAGAAAAAAGAAAAGAAAACAAAATAAAAAGAAAGAACTAGCAGAAGACATCCCAGCAAAAGACGGAACCTAGAAAAATGAAGCTCTCTCAAAAATTGCCCAGCTGCTGGTTTTTACATTAAAACGTAAGGAAAATTACAGCTTTGGTCCCTGGGCTTTTGGAAAGTTAGCAAAAAGGTCCCCAGTTTTCTTTTTAATTACAAAATAGCGCTGCTGCGCCTAGGTCTCTGTTTCAGCGGCTACAAAAGTTGATTTTGTGTAATCTGCAGCCAAGTCCCTCAACTTTTGATCTTGTACAATT
>NW_019229627.1:0-3405 GCF_002742605.1 Olea europaea var. sylvestris
TGCCCCTGGTGAGGTTTTTCTTTGTTAATTTTCTGTCCAGCACTTCTTCAACCTGACATAGTTAATACGAAAATTAATTATTCAGAGGCCCAAACGAAGGAATTTGGCTAAAATCCCGTGATTCGGGTTTGTGCCCCGATCCAATTTCGCGGGTTGTTTCCAACCAACCCGCCAAATATCGGTCCATTCCGGCACCGTCACGACAAATGACAAAATTGCCCCTGGTGTGGTTTTTCTTTGTTAATTTTCTATCCAGCACTTCTTCAACCTGACATAGTTAATACGAAAATTAATTATTTGGAGGCCCAAACGAAGGAATTTGGGTAAAATCCCGTGATCCCTAGTCTATGCCCAAAGTCCAATTTCGCGGGCCGTTTCCAATCAACCTGCCAAATTTTGGTCCATTCCTACACCGTCGCTACAAATGAAAAAATTGCCCATGGTGCGATTTTTCTTTGTTAATTTTCTGTCCAGCACTTCTTCGACCTGACATAATTAATAAAAAAATTAATTATTCGGAGGCCCAAAGGATGGAATTTGGCAAAAAACCAGCGATCCAAGGTCGGTGCCCTGAGTCCAATTTAGCAGGCCGTTTCCAAAAAACCTGCCAAATTTTGGCCCATTCCGACACCGTCGCTACAAATGATGTAATTGCCCCTGGTGCGATCTTTCTTTGTTAATTTTCTGTCCAGTACTTCTTCATCCTGACATAATTAATACGAAAATTAATTATTCGAAATCCCAAAGGAAAGAATTTCGCTAAAAACCAGCGATCCCGTGTCTATTCCCCGGGTCCAATTTCCCTGGCTATTTCCAATCAGCCCGCCAAATTTCGGTCCATTCCGACATCGTCGCGACAAATGACAAAATTGCCCCTGGTGTGGTTTTTCTTTGTTAATTTTCTGTCCAACACTTCTTCAACCTGACATAATTAATACGAAAATTAATTATTCGGAGGCCCAAAGGAAGGAATTCGGCTGAAAACCAGCGATTCCAAGTCTGTGCCCTGGGTCCAATTTCGCGGGCCGTTTCCAATCAGCTCGCCAAATTTCGGCCCATTCCGACATCGTCGCGACAAATGACAAAATTGCCCTTGGTGTGGTTTTTCTTTGTTAATTTTCTGTCCAGCACTTCTTCAACCTGACATAATTAATGCAGAAATTAATTATTCGGAGGCCCAAACGAAGGAATTTGGCTAAAATCCCGTGATTTGGGTATGTGCCCTGAGTCCAATTTCGCGGGCTGTTTCCAACCAACCCGCCAAATTTCGGTCCATTCCGACACCGTCACGACAAATGACAAAATTGTCCTTGGTGCGGTTTTTTTTATTAATTTTCTATCCAGCACTTCTTCAACCTGACATAATTAATACGGAAATTAATTATTTGGAGGCCCAAACGAAGAAATTTGGCTAAAATCCCGCGATCTCGGGTCTGTGCCCTTAGTCCAATTTCGCGGGCCGTTCCCAATCAACCCACTAAATTTTGGTCCATTCCGACATAGTCGCTACAAATGAGAAAATTGCCCCTGGTGCGAATTTTCTTTGTTAATTTTCTATTCGGCACTTCTTCAACCTGACATAATTAATACGAAAATTGATTATTCGGAGGCCCAAAGGATGGAATTTGGCTAAAAACCAGCGATTCAAGGTCTGTGCCCTGAGTCCAATTTTGCGGGCCGTTTCCAAACAACCCGCCAAAATTTGGCCCGTTTCTACACCGTCGTTAGAAATGACGTAATTGCCCCTGGTGTGATTTTTCTTTGTTAATTTTCTGTCCAGCACTTTTTCAACCTGACATAATTATTACGAAAATTAATTATTCGGAGGCCCAAAGGAAGGAATTTGGCTAAAAACCAGCGATCCCGGGTCTGTGCCCCGGGTCCACTTTCGCGGGCCGTTTCCAATCAGCCTGCCAAATTTTGGCCATTCCGACATCATCGCGACTAATGACAAAATTGCCCCGGGTGCGATTTTTCTATCTTAATTTTCTGTCTAGCACTTCTTCAACCTGACATAATTAATACGGAAATTAATTATTTGGAGGCCCAAACAAAGGAATTCGGCTAAAATCCCGCGATCCTGGGTTTGTGCCCTGAGTCCAATTTCGCGGGCCGTTTCCAATCAGCCGCCAAATTTTGGCCCATTCAGACACCGTCTCTACAAATGACAAAATTGCCCCTGGTGTGGTTTTTCTTTGTTAATTTTCTGTCTAGCACTTCTTCAACCTGACATAATTAATACGAAAATTAATTATTCGGAGGCCCAAACGAAGGAATTTGGCTAAAATCTTGTGATCCCGGGTCTGTGCCCTGAGTGCAATTTCTCGGGCCATTACCAGTAAACCTACCAAATTTCGGCCTACTCCGACACCGTCGCGACAAATAACAAAATCGCCCCGGGTGCGATTTTGCTTTGTTTATTTTTTGTCCAGCACTTCTTCAGCCAGGCATAATTAATAAGGAAATTAATTATTCGGAGGCCCAAACGAAGGAATTTGGCTAAAATCCCATGATCTCGAGTCGGTGCCACGAGTCCAATTTCGCGGGGCGTTTCCAATCAACCCGCCAAATTTCGGCCAATTCCAACACCGTCGCGACAAATGACAAAATTGCCCCAGGTGCGGTTTTTCATTGTCACTTTTCTGTCTAGCACTTCTTCAACTTGACATAATTAATACGGAAAATAATTATTCGGAGGCGTAAATGCAGGAATTTAGCTAAAATCCTGTGATCCCGGGTCTGTGCCCCGAGTCCAATTCTCGGGCCGTTTCCAATCAACCTGCCAAATTTCGTGACATTCCGATGCCGTCGCGACAAATGACAAAATTGCCTATGGTGCGGTTTTGCTTTGTTAATTAATAAGGAAATTAATTATTCGGAGGCCCAAACAAAGGAATTTGGCTAAAATCCCGTGATCCCGGGTCTGCGCCACGAGTCTAATTTCATGGGCCGTTTCCGATCAACCTTCCAAATTTCGGCCCATTCCGACACCTTCACGACAAGTGACAAAATTGCCCCTGGTGCGGTTTTGCTTTGTTAATTTTCTGTCCAGCACTTTTTCAACCTGACATAATTAATGAGGAAATTACTTATTCGGAGGCCCGAACGAAGGAATTTGGCTAAAATCCCGTGATCTCGGGTCTATACCCCGAGTCCAATTTCGCGGGCCGTTTCCCATCGACCTGCTAAATTTCGGCCCATTTTGACACCGTCGTGAGAAATGACAAAATTGCCTCTGGTGCGATTTTGCTTTGTTAATTTTCTGTCCAGCACTTCTTCCAGCTGACATAATTAACAAGGAAATTAATTATTCGGAGGCCCAAACGATGGAATTTAGCTAAAATCCCATGATCTCGGGTCTGTACCTAGAGTCCAATTTCGCGGGCAGTTTCTAATCAACCTTCC
>NW_019229628.1:0-3403 GCF_002742605.1 Olea europaea var. sylvestris
GTTCGAATTCTCGATTCGAGTTTCTGGGACATTATTGATACCAACAGCCTTTATTGAGGTAGAATCAAGAATTGTGCTGCAGAATAAACGATCCACCAAGGAGATTTGCAAAAAAGTTATAAAAGAAAAAAAAATTGTGGTGGTAATATAATCGTTTAATTAAAATTTATGGAAAGTAAACTTTTGTTTAATTGATTAAAGCAAAGTGACCAATTTTTACAATTTCGTTTCTTTTTTGGCCTTTTGCTTTATTGTTTTCTTATTTTCTATTTTATTCCTTCCTTCCATTTTGTTTTTTCCCTTTTTTCTTTTATTTCAATAGTTTCGATGGAAATAAAGTTGAGTAGCCAAATAGCCCTAGGAAAAAAAGAAAGAGCTCACATTTACGATTCGTAGTAGTGTAAAAATGGACTGGCAGCTATGTTGAAACTTGACCACATCAGACGGTCCCCATTTAGGCCGATTTAAGGTCTAATTTACCAACACGTAAGGAAAATATTCACTGTTTTGATTATGACTTAACTTTAAATTATACTAAGGGGGTGATTGAGAGACATTTTTATGTAAAAATGTATTTTAGAATAGTAACTTGATAGGAAGTGTGTGGTTGAAAAATAAGAAAAAAAATTTGATTTACGTGTAATATTATTTTATTAAAGAATGTGTGGTTGAAAAGAAGAGAGATAAAAATGAATTTGGAAAAAAATGGGTACCAAACGGTCATAAATTATACTAATTTTTCCAAAAATTAAAAGAAACAAAATTTATAACATTGTGGGTTGATCGGCTCAAGCCGTACTATTGGCGTGTTGTAGGTTGGTAGGGTCCTCAAATTTTGAAGACATTTCAGGCGTAACTCCATTATAGTTGAGGAATTTGTCTAGAGGTATAAAATAATGTGTACCGAATGATGTACACCCCCACTCACATGGGTGTGAAATTCATGTGAAAGAAATGATATTTTATTCGAGTGGATCCCTCATCCATGTGAATGAGATGTACACTATTAGGTACACCCCGATGTACCACTAGCAAAATCGATATTTGAGAGCTCATAATATTGTACATCTGACTTCAATTCTCAACCTACATATTATATTCAAAATTGTAGTGATTTTTATTACAAATGAATCCTAATAAAATGAAAATCTCTGCCCATGTCTCATATCCATTAGCGTACAGATTATAGAAAAAATCTGCATCAAATCATCCAATTTTTGTAGCTTCCAAAATCCAAATCATAAACCCAATATTTCTTCAAGAATCCCTTTCACTTAGTCTTGAATCTTGCTAAAATTTAATAAAAGTCATACCCAGTACAAATTTTGGAGATAATACTAAGCAATGACAACCTTTAAGGAAAACCCTTATGAAGAAAAAACTCGAATGTGAACTTCAACTTAAGGGTTCAACTTTTAAAGTTCAATATCAGATCCAAAAATCTCAAATTCGACCTTGACGAATCGACAATAAGAAGATTTCAAATTTAAATAAATAAAAATTTCGATCCATAAAATAATCATATTTTTTATTGAAATTGTGACCTCCAGAGCACATTCGAAAGAGAATCCAATCATTTGATCCAATGGCCAAAGATCTTGAGTGAGTTACAGCTTTAATGAAAATGATAGAAGTCCAATCAATCAATATTACAGTACAGATTTCCAGTTGGATGCATATCTCTCTTCCATGTTTGCTGAGATAATACCCACATATACTTGCATCTTTGGAGTAGTTTAAAAGGAGCAAGCAACATATATATGCTAGCCATTTTTAGGTAATCTTTTCTCGTGACATTAAATGCAACGTGTCCATACAAATATCAATATATACAAACCAGCCCTGCTATATTGACGGGACTTTTGACGAGATTTAGTGACCAATAACACTTGTCATTGATACATCGGAAGATGGAAGTTTTTTATTAAAAAAGACAAACCAAAATTTGTCATATCATCCCTGTCAATTTTTCCTATTCCATTTCCCTGACTGAGTAGATTAACTCTGGTCATAGTCTTTGATCCCATTAAAAGTTTAATATATTTTCTTTCTTTTTCCTTTTAATTATATATTTTTCAACAAAATAAGATTACATGTAAATTAAAAAAAAAAGTTCTTTACTTTTTTAACCACACATTCTCTTAAAAATTACCATTCCAAAATACATTATTTCCAAAATCTCATTATAATGAAAGCCAAATAAGAGCTCAATAGATGCACCCTATAATAGCTATACGTGTATCTCCTATCCCGACGGCAGGAATTATATTGTCCATTCGTCGAAAGGTCAAACTTTTTTTTATTTGTATAAAAAGACGACTTGACCCATGCCACGTCGATGATGGACAAAGTTTATTATGTTCACTGTGGATAGAAGATCTGATCTAATGCATATTACTACATGCACAAAATTTAAGCCACTCGACCTGAGAATTAGGACCTTAATTTTAGGGTTTTCTTGGTGCTGTCTAGTTAATAGGTGTACTTATAGAGTTCATATTGTATACAGTATACACACATACCCATAAGTATACGTCTATTTGTCTTATTCAACGTATAAGAGAGACATATATAAATAATATACATGCAATTTGTGATGAAAGTTACCTATTGGTTTTGATGGTTGCAGCGAACTTTAGTGTGTAGTTCAACTTATGCATCAATCATACAAAAGCTTGTTAAAAATTAATTTTTTGGTAAAATTTTGACAAAAATTGACTAAATATATGATTAAAAAATTATAGATCATATAAAATATGTATTTAAATAAATTTTTTACTTCAACTTAAATTAAAATGGAGATTTGGAGCTTAATTTGAAAATTAAAAGAGAAAGTGTGTTGGGATAAAATAAATGGAAGAAGAAAATTTAGATAAATGAGCAGAAAATATATGGACAAAAATACAAAATTGTACACGAGAAAACGTAATGATTTTCCTCCTAAAATTCAGTGCACAAGTTCTGCAAAAGATTCTTTATAGGTGTTTTCATAAATATTGTTGACTTGGTCAAAGCTGTGCCATAATTTTTTTTTTTTTTTTTGCCTTCTATCATTTTGCCAAAAACTATTCCGGGCCCACATTGAAAAATAATATTCCTAGTATATGCTGCAACTTACACGACTAGAGTTGTAAACGAGTCGGTTGAAAGTCAAGGCTCGAATAAAAAATGGTTCAAACTTTTTTAGCTGAAAGTCTGGAACATAGTAGAATCAAAAGTCAACCCGAAAAATCAAGGCTTAACTCGACCTTTCAACTCAGGACTTTGTCGAGTTGGGCCGAGCCTACTCAGTTTTTTATTTATTTATTTTTAATATCATAATATTTGAATTTTTTAACAATGTAAATTATGTGCAATTTATATTAATTTGAAAATTTGAATTTTTTTTAACAGCTACAAAAGC
>NW_019229629.1:0-3403 GCF_002742605.1 Olea europaea var. sylvestris
TTCCGCACAGTCGCGAAAAATGACGTAATTGCCCCCGGCCCGATTTTTGTTTCCGACCAACCAGTCAAATTCGAGCCCATTCCGACATCGTCGCGAAAAATGATGAAATTACACCCTGCGCGGTTTTTGTTCCCAATAAACCTGTCAAATTTGAGCCCGTTCCGACACAGTCGAGAAAAATGACGAAATTGCCGTCGGCGCGATTTTTATTTCTGATCAACAAGTCAAATTTCAGCCAATTCCGACACAGTCGCGAAAAATGACGAAATTACACTCGGCGCGATTTTTGTTCTCGATAAACTTGTCAAATTTGAGACCGTTCCGACACAGTCGGGAAAAATGACGAAATTGCCGCCGGAGCGATTTTTATTTCCGATCAAACTGCCAAATTTCAGCCAATTTCGACATAGTCGAGAAAAATGACGAAATTGCCACTGGCACGATTTTTGTTTCCGATAACCGGTCAAATTTTAGCCATTTCCGACACAGTTGCGAAAAATGACGAAATTATGCCTGGCGCAGTTTTTGTACCCGATCAACCTGTCAAATTTGAGACCATTCCGACACAGTCGCGAAAAATGACGAAATTGCCCCCGACCCGATTTTTATTTCCGACCAACCAGTCAAATTTTAGCCCATTCCGACACCGTCGCGAAAAATGACGAAATTACACCCTGCGCGGTTTTTGTTCCCGATAAACCTGTCAAATTTGAGCCTGTTCCGACACAGTCGAGAAAAATGACGAAATTGCCCCGGCGCGATTTTTGTTTCCGATCAACCAGTCAAATTTTAGCCAATTCCGACACAGTCGTGAAAAATGACGAAATTACACCCGGCGCGGTTTTTGTTCCCGATCAACCTGTCAAATTTGAGCCTATTCCGACACAGTCGCGAAAAATGACGAAATTGCCCCCGACTCGATTTTTGTTTCCGATCAACCTGTCAAATTTGAGCCCATTCCGACACAGTCGAGAAAAATGACGAAATCGCCACCGGCGCGATTTTTATTTCCGATCAAACTGCCAAATTTCAGCAAATTCCGACACAGTCAAGAAAATTGACGAAATTGACACCGGCGCGGTTTTTGTTTCCGATCAACCAGTCAAATTTTAGCCAATTCCAACACAGTCGTGGAAAATGACGAAATTACACAAGGCGTGGTTTTTGTTCCCGATCAACCGGCCAAATTTGAGCCTATTCCGACACGGTCTCGAAAAATGACGAAACTGCCCTCGGCGCGATTTTTGTTTCCGATCAACCTGTCAAATTTGAACCAATTCCGACCCAGTTGATAAAAATGACGAAATTGCCCCCGGCGCGATTTTTGTTTCCGATCAACCTGTCAAATTTTAGCCAATTTCGACACAGTCGCGAAAATGACGAAATTTCCCCGGCGCGATTTTTGTTTCCGGTCAACCCGGCAAATTTTAGCCAATTCCGACACAGTCGCGAAAAATGACGTAATTGCCCCCGGCCCGATTTTTGTTTCCGAGCAACCAGTCAAATTTTAGCCCATTCCGACACCGTCGCGAAAAATGATGAAATTACACCCTGCTCGGTTGCTGTTCCCGATAAACCTGTCAAATTTGAGCCCGTTCCGACACAGTCGAGAAAAATGACGAAATTGCTCCCGGCTCGATTTTTGTTTCCGATCAATCAGTCAAATTTTAGCCCATTCCGACACCGTCGCGAAAAATGATGAAATTACACCCTGCTCGGTTGCTGTTCCCGATAAACCTGTCAAATTTGAGCCCGTTCCGACACAGTCGAGAAAAATGACGAAATTGCTCCCGGCTCGATTTTTGTTTCCGATCAATCAGTCAAATTTTAGCCCATTCCGACACCGTCGCGAAAAATGATGAAATTACACCCTGCTCGGTTGCTGTTCCCGATAAACCTGTCAAATTTGAGCCCGTTCCGACACAGTCGAGAAAAATGACGAAATTGCTCCCGGCTCGATTTTTGTTTCCGATCAATCAGTCAAATTTTAGCCCATTCCGACACCGTCGCGAAAAATGATGAAATTACACCCTGCTCGGTTGCTGTTCCCGATAAACCTGTCAAATTTGAGCCCGTTCCGACACAGTCGAGAAAAATGACGAAATTGCTCCCGGCTCGATTTTTGTTTCCGATCAATCAGTCAAATTTTAGCCCATTCCGACACCGTCGCGAAAAATGACGAAATCGCTCTAGGCGCGATTTTTGTTTCCGATCAACCAGTCAAATTTTAGCCAATTCCGACACAGTCGCGAAAAATGACGAAATTACACCCGGTGCGGTTTTTGTTCCCGATCAACCGGTCAAATTTGAGCCTATTCCGACACGGTCGCGAAAAATGACTAAATTGCCCCTGGCACGATTTTTGTTTCCGATCAACCTGTCAAATTTGAGCCCATTCCGACACAGTTGTGAAAAATGACGAAATTACCCCCGGCGTGATTTTTGTTTCCGATCAACCAGTCAAATTTTAGCCAATTCCGACACAGTCGCGAAAAATGACGAAATTACACCCGGCGCGGTTTCTGTTCCCGATCAACCTGTCAAATTTGAGCCTATTCCGACACAGTCGCGAAAAGTGACGAAATTGCCCCCGGCTCGATTTTTGTTTCCGATCAACCTGTCATATTTGAGCCCATTCCGACACAGTCGAGAAAAATGACGAAATTGCCACCGGCGCGATTTTTATTTCCGATCAAACAACCAAATTTCAGCAAATTCCGACACAGTCCAGAAAATTGACGAAATTGCCACCGGCGCGGTTTTTGTTTCCGATCAACCAGTCAAATTTCAGCCAATTCCGACACAGTCTCGGAAAATGATGAAATTACACTCGGCGTGGTTTTTGTTCCCGATCAACCGGTCAAATTTGAGCCTATTCCGACACGGTCACGAAAAATGACGAAACTGCCCTCGGCGCGATTTTTGTTTCCGATCAACCTGTCAAATTTGAGCCCATGCCGACACTGTTGAGAAAAATGACGAAATTGCCCCCGACTCGATTTTTGTCTCCGATCAACCTGTCAAATTTTAGCCAATTTCGACATAGTCGCGAAAAATGACGAAATTTCCCCGGCGCGATTTTTGTTTCCGATCAACCTGTCAAATTTGAGACCATTCCGACACAGTCGCGAAAAATGACGTAATTGCCCCCGGCCCGATTTTTGTTTCCGACCAACCAGTCAAATTTTAGCGCATTCCGACACCGTCGTGAAAAATGATGAAATTACACCCTGCTCGGTTGTTGTTCCCGATAAACCTGTCAAATTTGAGCCCGTTCCGACACAGTCGAGAAAAATGACGAAATTGTCGCCGGCGCAATATTTATTTCCGATCAAACTGCCAAATTTCAACCAAATCCGACACAGTCGAGAAAATTGACGAAATTGCCACCGGCGCGGTTTTT
>NW_019229630.1:0-3403 GCF_002742605.1 Olea europaea var. sylvestris
CAGAAAATTAACAAAGAAAAATCGCACCAGGGGCAATTTTGTCATTTGTCGCGACAGTGTCGGAATGGGCCGAAATTTGGTAGTTTGATTGGAAACGGCCCATGAAATTAGACTCGGGGCACAGTCCTAGGATCACGTGATTTTAGGCAAATTCCTTCATTTGGGGCTCTGAATAATTAATTTTCGTATTGATTATGTCAGGTTGAAGTAGTGCTGGCCAGAAAATTAAAAAAGAAAAATCGTACCAGGGGCAATTTTGTCACTTGTCGGGACGGTGTCGGAATGGGCCGAAATTTGGCAGGTTGATTGGAAACGGCCCGCGAAATTGGACACGGGGCACAGACTCGGGACAAAGTGATTTTAGCCAAATTTGTTCGTTTGGGCCTTCGAATAATTAATTTCTGTATTAATTATGTCAGGTTGAAGTGCCGGTCAGAAAATTAACAAAGAAAAATCGCACCAGGGACAATTTTGTCATTTCTCGTGATGGTGTTGCAACGGGCCAAAATTTGGCACGTTGAATGGAAACGGCCCGCGAAATTGGACTCGGGGCACAGATCCAGGATCACGGGATTTTAGCCAAGTTCCTTCGTTTGGGCCTCCGAATAATTAATTTCCATATTAATTATGTCAAGTTAAAGAAGTGCTGGACAGAAAATTAACAAAGTAAAATCGCCCCAGGGGCAATTTTGCCATTTGTTGCGACGGTGTCGGAATGGTCTGAAATTTGGCAGGTTGATTGGAAACGGCCCGCGAAATTGGACTCGAGGCACAGATTCTGGATCACGGGATTATAGCCGAAATCCATCGTTTGGGCCTCCGAATAATTAATTTCCTTATTAATTATGTTAGGTTGAAGAAGTACTGGACAGAAAATTAACAAAACAAAACCGTACCAGGGGCAATTTTGTCATTTATCGCGACATTGTCGGAATGGGCCGAAATTTGGCAGGTGGATTGGAAACGGCCCGCGAAATTGGACTATGGGCACGGACCTAGGATCACGAGATTTTAGCCAATTCCTTTGTTTGGGCCTCCTAATAATTAATTTTCTTATTAATTATGTCCAGTTGAAGAAGTGATGGACAAAAAATTAACAAAGCAAAACGGCACCAGGGGTAATTTTGTCATTTGTCACGATGGTGTCGGAATGGGTCGAAATTTGGCAGGTTGATAGGAAATGGCCTGCTAAACTGGATTCGGGGCACGGACTCGGGATCACGGGATTTTAGCCAAATTCCTTCATTTGGGCATCCGAATAATTAATTTACATATTAATTATGTTGGGTTGAAAAAGTGCTGGATAGAAAATTTACAATGAAAAATCGGACCAAGGGCAATTTTGTCATCTGTCGCGATGGTGTCGGAATGGGTTGAAATTTGACATGTTGATTGGAAACGGCCCGCGAAATTGGACTCGGGGCATGGACACGAGATCATAGGGTTTTAGCCAAATTCCTTCGTTTGGGCCTCCGAATAATTAATTTTCGTATTAATTATGTCAGGTTGAAAAAGTGCAGGACAGAAAATTAACAAAGAAAAATCGCAAAAGGGGCAATTTCGTCGTTTGTCGAGATGATGTTGGACTAGGCTGAAATTTGGCAGGTTGATTGGAAACGGCCCACGAAATTGGACACGGGGCACAGACCCGAGATCACGAGATTTTAGCCAAATTCCTTCGTTTGGGCCTCCGAATAATTAATTTCCTTCTTAATTATGTCAGGTTGAAGAAGGGCTAGACAGAAAATTAACACAGCAAAACCGCACTAGGGGCAATTTTGTAATTTGTCTCGACGATGTTGGAATGGGCCGAAATTTGGAAGGTTTAGCCAAATTCCTTCGTTTGGGCCTCCGAATGATTAATTTCCGTATTAATTCTGTCAGGTTGAAGATGTGCTAGACTTAAAGTTAACAAAGAAAAATCGTACCAGGGGCAATTTTGCCATTTGTCGCGACGGTGTCGAAGTGGGCCGAAATTTGGTCGGTAGATTGAAAACGGCCCGCGAAATTGGACTCGGGGCACAGACCTGGGATCATGGGATTTTAGCCAAATTCCTTCGTTTGGGCCTCAGAAAAATTAATTTCCATATTAATTTTGTCAGGTTGAAAAAGTGCTGGACAGAAAATTAACAAAGCAAAGCCGCATCAAGGGCAATTCTGTCATTTGTCGCGACGGTGTCAGAATGGGCCGAAATTTGGCGGGTTGATTGGAAACGACCGGCGAAATTGGACTCGGGGTATAGACCCGGGATCACGGAATTTTAGCCAAATTTCTTTGTTTGGGCCTCCGAATAATTCATTTCCATATTCATTATGTCTGGTTGAAGAAGTGCCGGAAATAAAATTAACAAAGAAAAATCACACCAGGGGCAATTTTGTCCTTTGTCGCTACGGTGTCGCAACGAGCCGAAATTTGGCAGGTTGATTGGAAACGGCCCGTGAAATTTTACTCGGGGCACAGACCTGGGATCGCGAGATTTTAGCCAAATTCCTTCGTTTGGGCCTTCGAATGATTAATTTCCGTATTAATTATGTTAGGTTGAAGAAGTGCTAGACAGAAAATTAACAAAGAAAAACCGCAAAAGGGGCAATTCATTCATTTGTCACGACGGGTGTCGAAATGTGCTGAAATTTGGCAGGTTGATTGGAAACGGTCGGCGAAATTGGACTCGGGGCACAGACCCGGGATCACGGAATTTTAGCCAAATTCCTTCATTTGGGCCTCCGTATAATTAATTTCCTTATTAATTATGTCAAGTTGAAGAAGTGCTGGACAGAAAATTAGCAAAAGAAAAATCACACCAGAGGCAATTTTGTTATTTGTTGCGACGGTGTCTGAATGGGCCGGAATTTGGCTGGTTGATTGGAAACAGCCCACGAAATTGGACTCGGGGCACAGACCCGGGATCACATGATTTTAGCAAAATTCCATCGTTTGGGACTCCGAAGAATTAATTTCCGCATTAATTATGTCAGGTTGAAGTAGTGCTGGACAGAAAATTAAAAAAGAAAAACCGCACCAGGGGCAATTTTTTCATTCGCCGCAATAGTGTTGAAATGGGCCGAAATTTGGCAGGCTGATTGGAAAGGGCTCACGAAATTGGACTCGGGATTTTAGCCAAATTCCTTTGTTTGGGCCTCTGAATAATTTATTTCTGTATTAATTATGTCAGGTTGAAGATGTGCTGGACAGAAAATTAACAAAGAAAAATCGCACCAGGGGCAATTTTACCATTTGTCACGACGGTGTCGGAATGGGCCGAAATTTGGCAGGTTGTTTGGAAACGGCACGCGAAATCGGACTCGGGACATAGACCCAGGATCACGTGATTTTAGCCAAATTCCTTCGTTTGGGCCTCCGAATAATAAATTTCCTTATTAATTATGTCAGGTTGAAGAAGTG
>NW_019229631.1:0-3402 GCF_002742605.1 Olea europaea var. sylvestris
ACGTCACGATGAAGTTGTGAGTTCAATCCAAAACGGACGCTACATTACCAAAACGTACATACGGGCCCAAAACGGACAACGTGCGCAAAAGTTACGCTAAATTCTTCTTGCGTCGACTCTCCAAGTGTTCCAAATACGCAAGTACTCATTCTTTCAAAAAATAGCCGAAATCCCTCATACGTCACGATGAAGTGGTGAGTTCAATCCAAAACGGTCGCTACATTTCCAAAAAAGTACTTATACGCCCAAAACGGACAACGTGTGCAAAAGTTACGCTCATTTCATCTTACGCCGACACTCCAAGCGTTCTAAATAAGCAAGTGCTCATTCATTCAAAAAATAGCCGAAGTCCCTCATACGTCACGATGAAGTGGTGAGTTCAATCCAAAACGGTCGCTACATTTCCAAAAAAGTACTTATACGCCCAAAACGGACAACGTGTGCAAAAGTTACGCTCATTTCATCTTACGCCGACACTCCAAGCGTTCTAAATAAGCAAGTGCTCATTCATTCAAAAAATAGCCGAAGTCCCTCATACGTCACGATGAAGTGGTGAGTTCAATCCAAAACGGACGCTATATTTCCAAAAAGTACTTATGGGCCCAAAACGGACAACGTGTGCAAAAGTTACGTTCAATTCTTCTTACGCTGACTCTCCAAGCATTCCAAATATGCAAGTGCTCATTCTTTCGAAAAATGGCCGAAATCCCTCATACGTCACGACGAAGTTGTGAGTTCAACCCAAAACGGACGCTACATTTCCAAAACGTACATATGGGCCCAAAACGGACAACGTGTGCAAAAGTTAAGCTAAATTCTTCTTGCGTCGACTCTCCAAGCATTCCAAATATGCAAGTGCTCATTCTTTCAAAATATGGCCGAAATCCCTCATACGTCACGATGAAGTTGTGAGTTCAATCCAAAACGGTCGCTACATTTCCAAAAAGCACTTATGGGCCCAAAACGGACAACCTGTGCAAAAGTTACGCTAAATTCTTCTTGCGCCGACTCTCCAAGCGTTCCAAATATGCAAGTGCTCATTCTTTCGAAAAATTGCTGAAATCCCTCATACGTCCCGACGAAGTTGTGAGTTCAATCCAAAATGGCCGCTACATTTCAAAAAAGCACTTATGGGCCCAAAACGGACAACGTGTACAAAAGTTACGCTCAATTCTTCGTGCACCAATTATCCAAGCGTTCCAAATATAAAAGTGCTCATTCTTTCGATAAATGGCCGAAATCCCTCGAACGTCGCGACGAAGTTGTGAGTTCAATCCAAAACGGCCGCTACATTTCCAAAAAGTACTTATGGGCCCAAATCGGACAACGTGTGCAAAAGTTACGCTCAATTCTTCTTTCGTCGACTCTCCAAGCCTTCCAAATATGCAAGTGCTCATTCTTTTGAAAAATGGCTGAAATCCCTCATACGTCACGACGAAGTTGTGAGTTCTACCCAAAACGGACGCTACATTTCCAAAACGTACATATGGGCCCAAAATGGACAACGTGCGCAAAAGTTACGCTAAATTCTTCTTGCGACGACTCTCCAAGCGTTCCAATTATGCAAGTGCTCATTCTTTCAAAATATGGCCAAAATCCCTCATACGTCACGACGAAGTTGTGAGTTCAATCCAAAACGGTCGCTACATTTCCAAAAAGCACTTATGGGCCCAAAACGGACAACGTGTGCAAAAATTACGCTCAATTCTTCTTACGCCGACTCTCCAAGCGTTCCAAATATGCAAGTGCTCATTCTTTCGAAAAATGGCTGAAATCCCTCATACGTCCCGACGAAGTTGTGAGTTCAATCCAAAATGGCCGCTACATTTCAAAAAAGCACTTATGGGCCCAAAACGGACAATGTGTACAAAAGTTACGCTCAATTTTGGATACCGTAAATGCAAGCGTTCCAAATACGCAAGTGCTCATTCATTCAAAAAATAGCCGAAGTCCCTCATACGTCACGATGAAGTGGTGAGTTCAATCCAAAACGGACGCTATATTTCCAAAAAGTACTTATGGGCCCAAATCGGACAACGTGTGCAAATGTTACGCTCAATTCTTCTTTCGCCGACTCCCCAAGCGTTCCAAATATGCAAGTGCTCATTCTATCGAAAAATGGCCAAAATCCTTCATACGTTACGACGAAGTTGTGAGTTCAATACAAAACGGGCGCTACATTTCCAAAAAGTACTTATGCGCCCAAAACGGACAACGTGTGCTAAAGTTACGCTCAATTCTTCGAACGCCGACAATGCAAGCGTTCCAAATACGCAACTGCTCATTCATTCAAAAAATAGCCGAAGTCCCTCATATGTCACGATGAAGTGGTGAGTTCAATCCAAAACGGTCGCTACATTTCCAAAAAGTACTTATGCGCCCAAAACGGACAACGTGTGCAAAAGTTACGCTCAATTCTTCGAACGCCGACAATGCAAGCGTTCCAAATACGCAACTGCTCATTCATTCAAAAAATAGCCGAAGTCCCTCATATGTCACGATGAAGTGGTGAGTTCAATCCAAAATGGTCGCTACATTTCCAAAAAGTACTTATGCGCCCAAAACGGACAACGTGTGCAAAAGTTACGCACATTTCGTCTCACGCCGACACTCCAAGCATTCCAAATATGTAAGTGCTCATTCTTTCAAAAAATGGCCGAAATCCTTCATACGTCACGACGAAGTGGTGAGTTCAATCCAAAACGGTCGCTACATTTCCAAAAAGTACTTATGGGCCCAAAACGGACACAGTGTGCAAAAGTTACGCTCAATTCTTCGAACGCCGACAATCCGAGCGTTCCAAATACGCAAGTGCTCATTCTCTCTAAAACTGGCCGAAATCCCTCATACGTCATGACGAAGTGGTGAGTTCAATCCAAAACGGTCGCTACATTTCCAAAAAGTACTTATGGGCCCAAAGCGGACAATGTGTGCAAAATTTACGCTCAATTCTTCCTGCGCCGACTCTCCAAGCGTTCCAAATATGCAAGTGCTCATTCTTTCGAAAAATGGCCGAAATCCCTCATACGTCACGACGAAGTTGTGAGTTCAACCCAAAACGGACGCTACATTTCCAAAACGTACATATGGGACCAAAACGGACAACCTGTGGAAAGGTTACGCTAAATTCTTCTTGCGTCGACTCTCCAAGCGTTCCAATTATGCAAGTGCTCATTCTTTCGTAATATGGCCAAAATCCCTCATACGTCACGACGAAGTTGTGAGTTCAATCCAAAACGGTCGCTACATTTCCAAAAAGTACTTATGGGCCCAAAACGGACAACGTGTGCAAAAGTTACGCTAAATTCTTCTTGCGCCAACTCTCCAAGCGTTCCAAATATGCAAGTGCTCATTCTTTCGAAAAATGGCTGAAATCCCTCATACGTCCCGACGAAGTTGTGA
>NW_019229632.1:0-3402 GCF_002742605.1 Olea europaea var. sylvestris
GATTTAAGTGATGAGCCAAAAAAAAAAAAAAAAAAAGATGCGGTTGCAACAAGCGTGGATGTGTCAGGCCTACACAGTGGAGACAAATGAAAAGTAGACACTAGGAAGAAAAAAGAGGAAGAAAAGGTTCGCTCGCAATGTTTCCTACTTCATTAATCGATGACAACAATAGAGAGAAAGTCGCTGCCAAAATTGACAACTTCTTTGGACGTTGATAAATTTTTTATACACTTATATTGAGCCTAAAATGGCGATATTTGCTAGTTCTTTTGATGAAATATATTTTAAATTGCTGTGTTTTATGTTAAATAGATAAAGTTCAATGATTGAAAAAACTAGAAGCAACAAAAGGAAAACCTATTAAAATGAGTGAAATCCAAAAGATGGGGACCAAATTACAAATAATCCATAGATAAGACGGGCGATGAATGAAGATCAAAGATGCCAAAGCTTTAATTGGATACATCTAAAAGATAAATGAACAAAATTACAAGAGAAAATGGTTGAAATGAAACAAAATCAAAGTTTGAGGACTGAAGTGAAAATATTAAAAAGTTGTATCAAACCTTTCAGTGAAGATTCAAGAGTGTTATAGTTCAATCAAATAAGGAAAGAAGTCAAAGGTATGAAATATAGTCGAAATATTATCACATATCAATTTTCAGGTGAAAAAGTTATGCTCATGATTTTCAATCTCTGTTTGAGACCCATTTTTAGCATAGTAAACATTTGAATTGGAAGGATTTTATTAATCAAAATTGTATTTTTTGAGTTAACTTTTCAACGCATTTTAAATCACTTCAATCGGATATCGAGAAGGAAAATTATGGTCAAAATACTGAAAACTGTCCGACGGAGAAAAAACTTGAACTATGTGGTCACATAGTTGAAAAGGCTTATGGTTGCGTTCAACCCTATAGGGAAAATTTTGGAGTTCAACAAAAAATTTATACGATTTTGGCCAAATCTCAGGTTTCCTTATATGATTAAAACTCAACTTGGTATGGGTTTTGGACAATATCTTTGACCTAGATTCAAGCCATATAATTATCAGAATGTCTCATACACATAGGAGAGCCTCTTTTATGCAACAAACAATTCAAGAAATTGAGAGAAACATATTAGAGAAGAAGACAAATTCATCTTTGTGAGAGATTTCAAACAAGGAATTGCAAAAAAAACTATTGAGTATAATTCACACCAGGAAGATTGCATAAGGATTGGAAGGAAATTTCAAGAGATGTCAAGATTTCATCAAACTCTTTCAAGAATTCAAGATTTCTCACCAATTATTTAAATTCCGGTTGATGTTTATTGACTTTAGAACGTGTTCTTGTAATTTCATTATGCTTGGCTAGTTTTTTATATTGTTAGGATGAGATGAACCCATGTTATGAAGTTTTTTGTTTAAATAATTGAATTGACATTAATTTGCTTAAAAGTTTGGATGTTTATCATTATTTAGTTTGCTTTCAATTAACTGGCCATTAGTTTAATTATTCATGGGTTTTATTATCATCGAGAGAGATAGTAGGATCATTAGCATGTAGTGATAAACATTGTGAAGTTCGATACAAGATAGAGATATATCTCTATGCTTCATATGATTTTATAGATGTTTTAGCTTGTTTAATGCTTTCTTGCATGTTCGTATATTTTATAAAAATATAAGAAAGTCATGTGTAGGATTAGATTTAATTGCTATCAAGAGAAGTTTTTAATTAAAATGGGAACACCATCAACAACCATGATTTCGAATTGTCAATTTAAAGTGTTGAACTAAAAATGGATCAGCAAGGGGGATTTAACATCTTAGCAATACATCTCACGAATTTGATAAACTTTTACTTTGCCTTTAAGTTAGTTTTATAATTTAGACTTCGATTAGCTACAACTCTTTATTGCTATTCGATTAAGGGTATTAATAGCTTTAACTCAATCAAATACATAATTCTTGTGTGTTTGATACTCTACACACTATTCTATTACTTGCTCACAATCCTGTCCATTTGTGGGTTTTCAAAGAGTTAGAATCGCTGTTCCAGACCCAAAGACATGCATGAAGGAGTTACTGGCGACTAGTAGACTGAAAAAACAAACAGATATGTACTTCTGGACGTGCACCATCTTGTCCTAAAAGCACAATAGGGAAATATTAGACATGTAGAACGACGAGAATGAACATTTTGAATAGGTCGAGTAGAACTAACAGGAGTACTGGAAAGCACAGCCGTGATGAGAATTGAGTTGACAGAATATGCTAGCATCTTGTGATTTCAACATGTATTTCACATTTGCGCTGGCACGAACAATAAGGAATACTCATGATGCTAGAATCTTGGCTCGAGCTATACATAGCCTTGAGATTCACTTTTCGCAACTGGCACCTAGAATATATTATTTGGTAGACTCAGGGTTCACACATTGACCTAGGTACATGGCACGTATAAGGGTTTTGATATATTATACCATTTTCAATAGTTTACGATGGAAAGTCAGGTCATAGGCATAACTTTCAAAATGCATTTAAGAAGTTTAATTTCAGGCACTCGTGTAGAAATATAATCCAACGTGCATTCGGAGTTTTGAAGAGTTGTTGAAAAATACTCGATTGTATGCCAAGTTATAATTTTAAAGTGCAAATAGTTGTTGTAATAGCTACCATGGGTGTTCACAACTTCGTTCGTCGGGCCAGCATGATCGATGAAGCATTTACAAGAGCGAAGATGGACCTCGGCGCAGCAGAGGTGGAGCTACCAGACGAACATGATGAGATTAAAGCTGATTTGCATGCACCAAAAATCCTACAAAATGAGTGGGATCGATTAAGAGATTATTTGACACAACACCAATGAAATTGGTTGTTTATGTTTCAATATTTTCATTAGTCGAACAATATTTTTCCACAAGAAAGTAAAGTGGTGTTTGCAATGAATTTTCAAATAAAGCAAACATCGAAAAGAAGAAATAAACATTTTCACCATAATACATGTCTCAATTGCTGGCTTCCATTAATCTATAAGGTTATTGGTGGGATCGACTTCTATAATATTAATGAAGTCTATTGTTTTGGTGTGGAATGGTAACGGCAAATTGGACAAACACGCATATTGCTTTGCATTTAAGATTTCAGTGGGCCCTGCTGAATTGACATGAAAAATCAATTTTGATTTTTTATGCAATCACGCCCAAATAGGGACACAAATCGACTAATTATTTGCATAATTACGATTGTCTTACCAAAATCTATAATGTTATGTATTATAAAATATAATGTTGATAATTTTATGATTAATTTACAACCACAATAATCCCAAAGATAATAATAAAAAATTGATAGTCATATTAAATATACATACCATCTATCACATCAATAAGATCCAATCAAGTCCATTTTCTAAA